>NW_019726223.1:160206-235349 GCF_002891405.2 Cryptotermes secundus
TTGTCAAGTTATCGGTATCAGCGTTCATGGGGGAGAGAAAACGTGAGAGAGCAAGTGAGGTGACACACCGGTTCTGGGCCCCACTCAGCCGGTAGCTCTTTTCCCGGAGGTAAAGCGGCCGGGGCGTGAAGCTGACCATTTCCATCTAACCGTGGTGAAGAGTGGTGGAGCTATACCTCAGGTCCCCCACAAGTCCTTGTGGCATAATGCTTGATTAAGTACAGGAACATCTTTACCTTTATAGGTAAGGTGTGTGGTGGGGTGGGGGATCCATAGGGCTTCTTTCCGAGGCCTCAGTGTGCTTTTGTGTATTCCGTGATGTACAAGGTAACTTCATGTTTCTGTTTGTAATGTGTGTATTGAACGAGCGTCATTGTGTAGTGAGTTAGCATTCCGTCTTCGTGAGGTGTCGGGCGACTGGCTGTGTGGTTAAGATACCTCGTGTCTCCAAACGCCTTATCGAATAGGACGTTAAAATAGCACACGACTGCCTCCTTCCTTTCTTTTACAATTAATCATTAATCATTAACATCTATCCTGTGCGACGCTATAAAAAGAGTTGTTCCTGTGCTTAATCAGTTAGGCGCCACGCCGTGAAGACATCGGTTTACCCCCGGTACCCATTGGTCAGGAGGCTGGAAGGGCCCCAGAGCCGGTCTGGACGCTGTGGAGAAGAGAAAATCTTGCACTGCCGGGAATCAAACCCCGGTCGTCTAACCCATCGATATACCAATTGAGCTATCCCGACTCCCGCTGTATAACTTGTAAAGTTGGAAATGCCTCATTTTAAATACTGAACTATTATGCTATTTTTGCACATATTTGCTTGCGTAATTACCAGCATGGCATATGGAACTACTTAAAATTAATGAGATTAATTAGTGATTTTCGTTCGCGTAAAGAAGTTAACGTGAACGGAGAAGTTCGTGGAGGTAGGCCTAGAGCCCACTGGGGCTGTAGCGCCAAAAGAAAGAAAAAAAAGTTAACAGTTATAGCAGGTTGATAAATGTTCAGATTTACAGTGGTTGTAGTAAGTTGCTTTTGTTCTGCGACGCTGTCAGGTGCTGAGTCTGTGTAGATATTATACCGGCTGAGCTGTCGTACCTGCCGAGCTAGTTTAATTATTTGTGGTTTATTTAATGAGACTGTGTCCATTTCAGACCAGCGTCCGATGATAGGATGATTGGCGAATGATTAATTACAGATGACGTTGAAGGAAGCAGTCCTGACCCAATTTTGACTGCTGTCCTAGCTTTTGCAGAGAGGGACTGGGGGAAATTCAAGTTCGAATGGCCAGTCTCTTGGCCTTGATTTGAGCACAGGACCTACCGAATGCAAAGCAGGAGTGCTATCCACTTGATCTCAGAGTTATGTAAAACTTACTGTCGTCACTCAGGATGTGTTCAGTATAGCCAACCCATAGTTACAAGGCAAGTGTCCACACGATACCGGTGCGCATCCGTTATGCTAGTAGGACTGGGAGCATATGTCATCGATCAGGGTTATAATATCGGCTCTGTAAACACGGTCTTATGTAGAACACGAGAAGGAAATGAATTCGTCCCTTACTTCCGGGCAGCCGTTCATCCCGAAACGCTGTTACATCCAAATAGAAATAGAGACATGCAACATCCTGGGTAAACGGCCACATATTGAACCTTAAGACGGAACTCGCCGTGTTTCTACGAAGGGCATTCCGTATATAATGCCTCCTATTTTTTGTGTTAATATGTAACGTCTGAGCTGGATGTTGGTGGTGTTGTAGTAAAGGTTGAACCTTCCCGCCAATGTACTGTTAGTTTGGTTGTCGTGCGACAGATAGCGACAGCAGAGCAGTCTACCAAAATGGCATCTGACATAGAAGTGCGTACGAAAGAGAGGTGTGTTATTGAATTTCTCACTACCGAACACATTGCACCCATTGACATCCATCGACACTTGCTAAATGTGTACGGGGACGATACAGTGGATGTCAGCACAATGAGGCGGTGTGTAGTGCGTTTCAACAGTGGCGAAAGTGAAGTGCACGACAAACCGCGCCCTGGGTGTCCCTGCTCAGCTGCCACTCCTCAAAATGAAGAGCACCTCGATCAGCTTATCCGTACAGATCGGCAGATAACGACCAGGGAACTGTGTGCACGGCTTAATATCGGCTGCAGTGCATTGGAAACGATGTTGGGGAAGCTGAATTATCGCAAAGTTTGTTCCAGGTGGGTCCCGCGGATGTTTACACGGGACCATAAAACTTATCGAATGGAAGTCTGTCAGGACCTGTTACACCACTTTGAGGCTGAAGGTGACAAGTTTCTGGACAACATCGTCACCGGAGATGAGACGTGGTGTCACCACTACGAGCCGGAATCCAAAAGACAGTCCATGGAGTGGCGACATCCGGATTCCCCAAGAAAAAAGAAGTTCAAGACACAGCCATCGGCAAGGAAAGTGATGTGCACGGTCTTTTGGGATAGGCGGGGTGTGATTTTGTTGGATTTCCTGGATCCTGGTGAGTCTGTCATATCTGAACGCTACAAGACGACGCTGACTAAGCTGGAAGTCCGCATTTCCCGAGTCAGGCCAGAGAAGCAGACAACCTTACGCTTGCAACACGATAACGCTAGACCCCACACCAGTTTGGCGACCACCGCACACATTTCAAAGTTTGGCTGGACTGTTCTACCACATCCACCTTATAGCCCCGGTTTAGCACCTTCAGACTTCCATCTCTTTGGGCCTATGAAAGATGGACTACGTGGACAACATTTTCCAGACAATGACGCTGTCATTACAACTGTAAGAAAGTGGCTAGCCTCTGCTGGCGCAGACTTATACAGGCTCTTGTTCATCGCTGGCAAAAGTGTGCACAACGAATGGTGGTGATTTTGTGGAAAAATAACTGTAAGTAGCTGAAATCTTGCTCTATTTAACTGCGTTATTATGCTTTCTGTATCTCTTGTAGTTTTCATTAAAAAAAAAAGGAGGCATTACATACGGAACACTCCTCGTATATATTTGTCAAGTTCTTCATTGCTGTCGTTGAGAACTTGTATTCGTGGGAAGAACAGGGCCATCAACTTTAACATTAAATCGTCTGCATTTTGACCACAGAATCTGTTACTGGAGTTTATGTGATTCTCGGAATAAACTGCAGTTAGTTTCATAAACAGGTCGAAACAGTTTGTAAGGGAGGCGCAGTGTCTGCGATGTATGAACTGAATTTGTATGTATCGTATGTCCCATTATTACATGCCGCACTTTACAAATCGTTTTCACGACTTTCAAGACACGTAAGAAAATATATACTCCGAGAACCTCCCTTAAAAAGTTAGATTATAAGATGTCCACTCCTGCCATAGCATTGTGAAAAGCCAGCGTCGGGGGGTGTTTTTTTTTGTTGCGCGGTGATCGTAGAGGTCAATTTGATGCCGGACTTTCTTTTGACATTTGCAGTACCTGACAGTCATATCCCGACCACGCAGGAATGCACAGTGTTCAGGGAAATAACCACTAAAACGTGTTACATTTCGAGTTAATCTGGACGTATCTAAGCTTGGGAAAACATGTTACATACCGATCCAGAATGGGAGGTAGTTTTTTTTTTTCCTTAATTATTCGATGTGCATCTTCTATCAGGAGGGCGCAACGGAAATGCTACATATGCTGTTAGAAAATAGACGAAACTACCCTAACCTTTGCATGCCAAATCGTCATACTTTCCTTTCTGTTAACCCCGACAGGCGAGAACATTTCACGGAATGCCATGGGATATTGGCCGTCCACATTCTGTGCACAATGCAAGGACGGAAGAACAGATCCTCGAAGTCGGTGAGAGACAGCCTGCCGTCAGTACCAAGCATCTTTACGGCGCTTGCGGACACTTTCCATGCTTCTCTATGCAGTGCTTTGCAAGAGCAGCGTTCTCTATCCCCATGGCATCCAGACTGTCCGAGAGTTAGTGCCACACGATGCCCTGCAACATATACATACCATTTTTCAGCAATCGGCCGAAGATGTTACATTCACAGAAAAGGTTTTATTGAAGGACGAGTCGTGTTTCGAGTGGACGGGGATCACAGTCGCAGCGAACATGTGTGGGCAGATGGAAATGATTCGATTTGATATCAGCAACAATGACAGTTTTCCATTAACCTGTGAGCCGGTATTTTAGGTGCCTGCCTCTTAGGTCCTCACATTTTACCGGCATGAATTGGTGGCCGCAATTGCCTTAATTTCTTTTCCAACGCACTTGGGACAATTGGAAGATGTGTCCAATACGCCCTTCGTATGTGGTTTCTGCACGACGGTGCTGTGCTATTTTACAGTCCTGACGTGCGTCAGTGGTTCTCAGAAAAAAATTCTGGACATTGGATTAGTCGCGTACGCAATGCTTCTGATTCCTGGCCATCACGTTCACCTGACTTGAATTCTCTCCACATCAAATGAAAATATACACCCAGAATGTTTGGACCCTTGCGAAATTATCAGCTTACTTTGACGCCCAGAATCAAACCTGTAAAGTATGGCATATAATAATGTGACACTGGATATTTAGATTAACTAAGGGCTTCGCGGGTTCAAGTCCTGACGAGGTCATTGGATTTTCTTCAATTTACCTAATCCTTCCAGCCCCACTATGGCCCTGGGGTCGACTCAGCCTCTAACAGAAATGAGTACCAGCAGTATTCTTGGGGGTAAAGGGCGGCCGGCGCGTAGGGCTGACAACATTGCCGCCATCTATGAGCCGATTGTCTGGAAAATGTGGGAACCTCAGCACCACACAACCCAATGGGCCTCCACGGCCTGATACATGGATACCTTTTTTTTTTATTGCTAGTGGGGTGGGACTAAGTCCCTTGTACTGCCGACACTTCTGGCCTATTGTGCCAGCCCCAGATGACAGATGAGGGTGATTTTGGAGCAGTTTGTGGAATGAAGATTGACAGGGGAAACCGAAGTACTCGGAGAAAACCTGCTCCAGCGCCACTTTGTCCACCACAAATCCCACTTGACCAGACCCCGGGACCGAACCCGGGCCGCCGCGGTGGGAAGCCAGCGACTAACCGCTTGAACTATGTCGCGGCCACAAGAGATACCTTTACTTACTTTTACTTACTTATGGGCTTCAAAACGTTAGATCTTCCGGTTATCCCACCTGTTTACGTAATCACCACATATGTCGTCCCACTGGAGCACGCGGTAGCGTAGTTGGTTGAGGCATTATGCTACAAGCCGGAAGGTCGCGGGTTCGAGTCTCGGTGAGATGGATTTTTTTCAAATTACCTAATCCTTCCACCGCACGGTGGCCTTGGGGTTGACTCAGCCTCTAAAGAAATTAGTACCAGGAAACTTCCTAGAGGTTAAAGGGTGGCCTGCTCGTAAGACTGACAACCTCACCGCCACCTGTGAGCCGATTGATTAGAGAAAATGTGGGGGCCTCGACGTCTCACAGCCCTATGGGCCTTCACGGCCTGTTACAGGGATAGCTTAAATTGACTCTGTCACCCCACTTCGGGCCCGCTTATGTAGCAGCCATGCAAGTATTTTGTGTAGCTAAACCGATGCGTTATAGCAGAAACGACTTCTGAACACTAAGGTATGTAACCGGATATAGGAATTTACGTGTCGACTGTTGGCCTTTACCAGGTTAGAAATTCAGGATCAATTTATTGCTCCAGTGCATTCACAGCGGCAGTGTGATAAAAAATGTTCCCATATGAAACGTCAGACTGTTGACCCGTATGGAGGAATGGAGGTATGGTTTCTTCGTCCTGAACCTCGGCACTGTGCCTTGGCTCAGCAAGTTAGAGTGGAAGTAAACAATCACCCCAGTCCTCCTCCACTGAGAAGCATGGCCGTAAACATGTGACACTCGTATTACTACTGATTGTGAAAACACTTACCTCTTTGCGAAACCTGATGTCTATACGAATGTTATTGGAATTTAATAAACAGAAAAATTTCAAACTGGAAATATACTATATGTGCAGCTCAGTACCCTGGTCGCTATACCGGCTGACCGGCTGAGCTCTCGTGGCTTCTATCGAGAACAGTGAAATTCTGAATAAAGCGGGGCTGTAACATCAGATACAGGCGTCTGAGAGCTGTGCACTACTTGTCCTTTGTCTGCGCCATGACCGAAACCGCAGTCCTGCCAGCACGTCCCAGTCAGTGCTTAACGCATGTCTGCTCACAACTCCAAAGCCGCTAGTTTGTTCGCGTGGTACAAGTTCGCTTATCAGAGGACTGAAGTGTAACGTCCACTTAGACTTCAGCTGTTTCTTGAGCCTTTAATTTAGATAAGCCGGTCCGACAAGGGTTTGCGTGTTGAGTTGTCGGGACTTTCGTGGGTGGTGGCCGAGTGTATTGATTACTACATACATAAGTCTGCTGGGCGATTCTAATTTAACCGTTTAGGACCCACGTATCCAAGAATAAGTGCACTTTTAAAGGGCGACTGTTTCTGACCTTTGTAAGTCTGGAGACTCAGATCATAGAGGCCGCGCGCTCTTGGCGTAATGTTTTTGCCGCTTGAACAGGAAGATCATAAATTCGAATTCCAGTCTGAATGTGGATGCTTACCTCCTTTTTCTTTTCTGTGTGCGTGTTGCCCTGTGAAGGTCTCACTAGACTCATAACTGGAAAGGATGAGGGTTTTGAGGCTGAATAAATATTATTACATGTAATTTAGATGACCTTTTTCCCTGGGAAAAAATGACGAATTTCTCACACAACTGCGCATCCTGGGTTTGCAAGGATGTCACGTGTCACGTGCCTTTATTGCTGAATTCAGGAGCTCCCGGGTGTGACCCCGAGACGGACTGTGTTTATGCAGCTCCTCGTTACTTCTACAGACAAATATCAGCCGATCACAGTGGCCGCTCGAACATTGGGATCGTGGGTTCCAATCCCACTCAGGGAATGCATGTTTGTCTGCATTTATTCTGTGTTTGTGTTGTCCTGTGTAGGTAGCGCGCCTTGTGACGGGCTGATCCCCCGTCCAAGGAGTCCTACCGACTATCTAAGATTAAGAAACTGAAGTGAAACGAAGCTTTTTGCGTGCTCCCTATGCTCAAAGTGGGAGCAAGAGAATATAGATAGATAGATAGATAGACAGACAGACAGACAGACAGACGGAAGCTCAATTCAGTCCGTGACCCCTTCTGATTCTTTCATTATGGTATCGTTTGACTATATACTGACTCAGCTACTGTCAGCCTCGTTAAATAAACGATAAGCAAATAAATATGCATGCTCTTTCTTGAAGAGAAGCCGGCATATCTCGGTTCGGTGTATAATAGCTACTAGCTGGAGGGCTGGGCTTCGATTCGTGGCAGAGGCAAGGGATTCTTCTCTTCCCCACAGAGTCCAAAACGGCTCTTAGGTCCACGCCTCGATCCAATGCCAAGGTCGAGAATGGTGGAGACCTGCACTCCCTCATACGTCTTCAGAGTGTAGTGCTTAATTAAGCCCAGGAAAGGGTGACACAGTCTCTCCTCCTCAGTGCGAAGAAATCTGTGCCCCATGTGAGTCGCGAATTGCAGATGTCGACTGTTGCCGTGTGGAGGGAGGGTGTTGCGAAAGAGACTGGACACGAAGCCGTATCGTCTTCATTTGCTGCAGTTTCTTCAGTACGGTGTATTGTAACTTACCGGGATAGCGTAGTTGATATAGCGACTAGCTACGAGCTGGACGACCGAGGGATCAGAGTTCGAGTCCTGGTAGGATTATTAATTTTCTCTTCTCCACATTGTCCAGACCGGCTCTGGGGCCCACACAACCTCCTAGTCAACGGATACGGGAGGCTCTTTCCCCGGGGATAAAGCGGTCGGAGCGTGAAGCTGACGACACACCAACTATTGTCGAAGTCAAGAAAATGTGGATCTATACATCCAGTACTGCATACGCCTCCATGGCACAGTGCTTAATTAGCTAAGTGCAGGGACAACTTCCGTTCTTCCTGCATCAGGATAGACATAACCGATGTCTAGAATACAGGGAGCGTCATCATCAGATAGCGGCGTGGATATTTACATGACCAGTAAAAAGTTAAAAAGTACGTTTTCAACGTACAATAGAAACCAGAATCGCCATGCGTGAGATCTTTTCTTCCGTAAGATTGTCTTCTGAAGTGTGACGCGCCTTCAGATTGTTTTAAACACCCATTAACGGAAGAATCGCCCTTAAGACATGTTCAGCATATACTGTACATAACTAGGTCAGACTTGACTATGCTTCATGCCATCGAGTAACTGAGCCCACCCGTCGTCATTCCGAAGCACAAGGGGTGGCACGAGTTCTTGGTTTTCAGCAAAGACTTGGTTGCCATGCCAACACGTAACACACCCACAGTGGTTCGCATTGATCGGAGAAACGTCGCTCTCTCCGCTTCCTTTGCGAAGAGTTCAGAACTTAAAGCCGAGGGAGTGTTATCTCTGTGTGTCTCCTTCGGGGCACCTCCTCACTCAGGACTTCTTGTTACCGTATGTGTCTGAATGTAATGCACGCATTTCCTTCACATGGGGCACTGGAAATTCTGCTCCTTTCTATATTTGCTTACATTCAGTTCAGTTATGACACCATGCCGTCTGGTGTGTGTGCACCAAGATTTCGCAGAACATTCTACCTCTTTTTTCAGTTTACAGTACTTTCGTCCTGAGGATATAAGCAGTATGTGCCTCCGAAATGTTGGTACCCACATATGGGACTGCGCCGTGCCATAACCGAGAACACAACAAATTGTAATATTTAGGCACTCGTTCACTCATGGAGCTGAGTCCTTCTGGAGGAGCCGCCAAATCTGCAGCTACTCAAGAATTTCACAGCATTTTATGGAACCCGAAGGTTCATAACCGTGTTCACAAGAGACGTCCACTGGTCTCTATCCTGAGCCAGATAGTCCAATCCATACCATGCCATCCTATATATCTATGATCCGTTTTAATATTGTCCACCCACCTACGCCTTGGTTCTCCTAGTGGTCTCTTCCCATCTGGATTTCCCGCTAATACCCTATGTGCATTCCTCGTCTCTCACATTCGTGCTACATGCCCTGTCCCTCTCATCCTCCTTGACTTGATCATTCTATTTATTCTTGGAGAAGAGTACAAGCTATGAAGCTCCTCATTATGCATTTTTCTCCAACTTTTGTCATTTCATCTCTCTTCTGTCCGAATATTCTCAACATCCTATTGTCAGACACCCTCAGTCTATGTTCCTCCCTTAATCTCAAAGACCAGGTTTCACACCCATACAGAACCAGAGCCAAAATTGTAGTTTTGTATATTCTAATTTTTATGCTTTTGGACAGCAGACGAGAAGACAAAAGGTTCTGGACTGAATGGTAGCAAGCATTACCAGAGTTCAATCTCCTCTTAATTTCCTCCTGAATCAGGTTTCGATTTGTTATCGTTGTTCCCAAATATCTGAACTGTGCCACATTTTCAAAACATCTGTTTCCTATCTTTGATGGTACGCGGTAGCATAGTTGGTTAAGGCACTGTGCTACAAGCAGGAAGGTCGCGGGTTCAAGTCCCGATGAGGTCATTGGATTTTCTTTCAATTGACCTAATCCTTCCAAACGCACTATGGCCCTGGGGTCGACTCAGCCTCTTAACAGAAATGAGTACCACGAATATTCTTGGGGGTAAAGGGCGGCCGGCGCGTAGGTGTGACAACCTTGCCGCCATCGATGAGCGGATTGTCTAGAAAATGTGGGATCCTCAACATCTCACAACCCCCCACGGCCTGTTACAGGGATACTTTTACTTTACTGTTACCTGTTACTGCATTTTGGTGACGAGACAACATGTACTTAGTTTTCTCTGTGTTTACTTCTAGACCGACCTCTTTACTTGCGTCCATTAAAGTTTGTATGTTTTTCTTTATGGTACCTACATTATCACCCATTAGATTAACATCATCAGCATAGACCAACAGCTGATCTATCCCATTTAATTTCCGTCCTACCAGGTTTTCCTCGACCTTCCTAATGGCATATTCTAAAGCAAAGTTGAAAAGCAGTGACGATAAAGCATCTCCTTGTTTTAGACCATTCTGGATAGGGAAATTATCAGGCAAATGTTAACTATACGGACTTTACCATACTTTTCGTTTAAACACATTTTAATCAGCCCAACTAGTTCCATGGGCTCCCCAAACTCTTATCAGAATATTGTACAATACTTCCCTCCTAACGGAATCATAGGCTTTCTTGAAGTCTCTGAATAGCTGTTGTACTGTTCTCATTGTACTCCCATTTTTTCTCCAATATCTGACCAATGCAAAAGATCTGATCTGTAGTTGATCTGTTACGTCGAAACCCACACTGATGATCCCCAGTAATTTCATGTGTGTGTGGAATTGTCTTTGAGANCTCCGTTTCCAAGCGAGCGAAGACAGTACATGCCTTAGACCGCTCGGCTACCGTGACAGGCCGAAATGAGTTTAGGAATTATAAATCAAATTTTCAGACGAGCGCGAATTCGTAAGATCCTTGCCAGCCCAGCATTATACAAGCAGAATTACCACTCATGCGTCTCTGACATGGTTGCTTTCCGTATAAATGTCACAATTACTCTCTGAAACCTAGCCTTTAAAAGCCTAGTGGTATGTACCACCTGGTTGAACATAGTAAAACACTGCATTCTGCCCAAGGAATCTGTGTTTCGGATGGTTCTCACAAGAAACGGCGTCTCTTTCCCGAAACAACATTTGCCGGGTGATCTTAGTAACGGAGACGTAATATGTTTCCTGTGAGGTACGAACTTAACAATGGCAATGAGCCATGGGCTATGAGAGGACTGCTGGATATATTCTTTTGGACCGCAGAAGAAATTAATAAATTGGAAAGATCTACTGATAACACAAATAGCAATGTGTAAAATAGTACGGAAGAAATTAGAAAGAGCACTTGCGGGGCGAGCTGTGACATCGTTGCAGAAAATTTCTTGTATCATGAACTTAAAAGGGTATTTGGAAAATATGTGAAACGATGGAAGGATTCTGTTCTGTAAATCTGATGTCGCTAATTGCAGTAACCTCATTCGTTTTGAAAAACGTTATACCTTAAGAGGAAGTAAGTGGGGAGATGCGGGTCAAGATGAACCTTAACTTCAACTATTTACAGAAAAGAATGTACATACCGTGATCGTCTAATTCTTACCCATTTTCAAGATATTCTCCCTTTACGCTAACACACATTTTCAATCGTCATGGCAAGTCACTCGTTAGAGCAACATACAAGGTCTTATCCTGACTGCATAGCCATTTCAGGACATCGCGTTTGAGTTAATCATCAGTTTGATATTTCTGTCGTCCTAGGTGCATCTTCATTGGTCCAAACAAAAATCACCTGGGGCCAAGTCAGAGCTGCCAGGGTGTGGTTCATGATTTCCCAGTCCAGTCTTTGTTGTATATGGACGAACATTGTCATGCATTGACAACGACCCAGGTCCCTTCTTCCGAATCGCATGATGTGCAGTATTGCGAAGAAAGTTTTTTTATTACTAGTGGGGTAGGACTAAGTCCCTTACACTGCGACTACTTCTGGCCTATTGTACCAGCCCCAGATAATAGGTGAGGGTGATTGTGGAGCAATTGGTGGAATAAAGATTGGCAGGGGAAACCGAAGTACTCGGAGAAAACCTGCCCCAGCACCACTTTGTCCACCACAGATCCCATTTGACCAGACCCGGGATCGGGAAGCCAGCGACTAACCGCTTGAGCTATGGCGCGGCCTGCGAAGAAAGTTACTGTAATACTGTGCCAACTGACAGCTCTTCACCGCCTTCAGAAAAGTTATTATACACTTGCACACGACTCTCTTCATACTGTGCATTTAACCTACGAAGAATTTCTGCTTGTTTCAGTTTCATTTTCGCTAGGAGTTTAATGATACAGCACTGTTCTGCATTAGGAGTGACAAGGTCTATCGCCATCTTGTAGCAGCTCTAATGCGCAGAAGTGGGAAGCATGGCAACTTTCCAGGCACATAAAAGAGTTTTATTTTTATGGTGCCTATGTCTTAAGGGAAAAAATAAATTCCAGGTTAACCTTGACCTGCTTATATAAATGTTAAGTTCGTACCTCACAGGAACCACATTATGTCTCCATTACTAGGATCATCCGGCCAATGCTGTTTCCGGAAACAATCGCTGTTTGTTATGAGAACCATACGAAACACAGGATCCTTGGGCAGAATGCAGTGTTTACTGTGTTCAGGCAGGTGGTACATACCGTTGGGCTTATAAGTGATAGGTTTCAGACACTAATTGTGACACTTATAAGGAAAGCAACCATGTTAGCGACGCAGAAGTGGTATTTCTGCTTGTAGTTCATAAAAACATGCCTTAATTATGGGTAGCATATAACATTCCTGTTCTACTGCGTTCACAACTCAACAAATAGTCATCTGAAGGGAACTGATATTAGTTTATGTAGTGCTGTGAAATATGTGGCCGTCCCGTGCATTTTTTTAAATCCAAACTCCTTAAGAATTAAGGCCAGTACTATTGCCGCAATACACCAAACTCCCACTATCCAAGTATCTGCAATTCTCATCCAGCCGGTAAAATCTCAAGTTTCCAGAAGCAAATTTGCTTTGTACATACGAATACAAGAAATTGTGAAAATATCGCACAGAGTTCGTAGTCGTTTGTTTGGTGTGAGCACTGCATCACGTCCACCAACTATCAGTGGCATCTTAAAACCGTCGAAATGTTGTCTCACCTGCAAGAACTCGAATAGTTATCGCATGTCAGTTGCTACCTCCACCTTGGGAAGCCTGAATATTCGCGCTGTCACAGGTTAAGCGTCTCAAGTGTTACAGTGATCAGATGATATTACTAAAGTATTTCCATGACTGGATGCTGTGTTTCCTGTTCTTTCTGGGGTGGTTATTATGCGGCTCATTTACCTTATTTCTTTAACTTTATTCCACGATGAATGAGAGCTCTACATTTCGTGCAATATCGCCACTGTCGAGGAGGACAATAGTGCCACCCGCTTTATTTTGCGTTTTATCATGTTTTAAGTGAAAATAGGTGAAAAGTACATTTTCATTCAAGAGATTAACTTCTTTAGGACAACATAATATGTCTTATATGTTGATGTTAACTCCTTTCATTTGTTCTTTCCATCACATACCTATCATTCATCTGTTGTCTTTTATTTTTGTTTTAGAATTTTTGTCTGAAAATCAAATAGTATTGTAGCCTATAAACCATCTCCTGGACGACCGCGAGATAAGCAAATATACAGAACCGTTACTGAGAAAAGGCGTTTTCTGTGTTGTCCGTGCCGAGATGTAAGTGGGACAAGTTTGGAGCTGCAGTTATTCGAGTTCAGTCAACCAGAAGAGTAGGATGTTAGTGTGAGATGGCCGCCAGCCTGGGAGTCAGTTGTGGGATATTCGCCAACAAGTAAAGAAGGAAGGAGAGGACGTTGTTAGAATCCGTTACCAGGAAACTGCTAGTGAAAACTGGGAAGACTTAATGTGTGTTGTAGTGAGAGGACAAGTTCATGAATTGGTGAGAGCGCCATAATTACTTGTAGTTAACGATCTGTAAGTGGTCAGTAAATCCAATCACCAATCCAAACCCCGTCTGTAGTCATCCATAAAATCGTAACAGTATTATTTTGAGATCGTGAAGAAAACATGCAAAGATGTTACGGCGCAGTGATCAGAATTTTTAAAGTTCTCCGCCTCTGCTGTAAATTCTTGGACTCCCCTTGCAGCTGCAGCCATGATATGTGGTATTCCTCGCAGGACACATCGTGACTGGATTAGTCGAGAGGGGTCTCTGAAGAAGCTTGAACGAAGCGCAGTCTTGGCTGCAAATGCTGGAAAACAAATCCACCAAAAATCCTCCGTTTACAATTTGTTTTTGGACTAAATCACACTCGCAGGCTTGCTGTTGTGACATGCAAGGAATACAGCATGCAGAAAGACGGAATGCCGGGAAAGGGCTAATATTTGTCTCTGAGGAAAGCAGAAAGTCACAGCTGTGACCAATTGATCAGAGAAACTTTGCTTGATTTTCTCAGGCTTTTGAGGGATACAATGGGCGCCATGAAGTTGCACCAGCGGTCTAATTTAATATACAGTTTGGACGAGACAGGGCTTAAACTAATTTACGGTTCAAGTAATTAGAAGCTGTTGGCTGTAAAGACAGTCACGAAGAAGGAGAAACCGTCACACTGGCGGTCTGCATGAGTGTAGTTAGTTAGTTAGTCAGTTAGTTATTGGAGAGGGTGGGTTTCCCCATGCACTTAGACCTATAGTGGTCCATTGTGCTTCCCTCAATGATTTCTACCAGTCTCTATATCCTACCGGTACTGGTGCTTACCATCAGTCCCGCCCAGCCAGCTAGACCAGCTCTACTACCTGAGAGGTATCTATAATGCTTCCCCCATCTACCAGAGGTATTAGAGACTGCTGTTGGGCGGGAAACGTCCGTAATTTGGCTCAGTGACCTCCTTTGGAGATATGAGGTTCTTTTACGTGCCGTAAAGCTACGACACGGGACCCACGGCTTAAAGTCCCTCCCGGAGGACTTGTTCCCTGAATTTTTCCGCCCTTAAAAATTCGACGAACTCCGCCGGGTATTTGAACCCGCGTACTACGAGTCATGAGGTGAGAACTTTGCCTCTAGACTACGAAGGCCGCTTGCATGAGTGTAAGTGGAAGCAGTTGTATTCTCTGTGTAAGGGAAAGTACAGAAGGGTTTGAGTTTAAATGATTATGTTGCTGGTATATGTATTCCGTAAATATATTTATATTTATGTAAGTGTTATTGAGTTAAACGACTTCGGATGTGACTGGCGTTATACCCTGCCTCTATGGTAATAACGCCATTTTGCCCTTTCTTAAATTCACGTCCGCTCTGAGAATGAGTGAAGATATCATAAAACCACTGTACGTCTCTGAAATTGTGAAGGTCGTAGCTTCCTGTGAAATTAAGATTTGGTTATTTCTGACATGGACTGACTGAATTGGTGGCGTTATTTACACTCTTTATCCTGGGTGAAAATGCCGTCTTTGTGCATTGAGCCCCCTTTCTGTTTTCGCTCCATCTGAGCACAGTTAACTTGTGTGGCTTCACTTGTTTTTAAAAATTTTCAGATTTTGTTCCTACAATGCCATGCGGTGACCGCTTCTGTGGGCTAGTGGTCAGAGTTCCTGGCTACAGATCCAGAGATCCCTTGATTCCCAGTGCTACCAGATTTTCTGAGAAGTAATGGGTCTGGAACGGGGTCCACTCAGCCTCATGAGGGTAATTGAGGAGCTATTTCAAGGAAATAGCGGCTCCGGTTTAGAAAAACGAGATAACGGCCGTAAGGATCCGTTTCGCTGACCACATGACACCCTCTATCCGCAAAAGTTGGTACTAACTACGCCGACATGCGGCGGTCTCTCAGTCGGTATAGTTCTCTTGTGGACTAAAACAACGGAGTTTGTTGTTTTTTTTTAGTGCCCTGTGGTTATTTCGTGAAGTTCGTTCAAGAAGTCTGCAACAGCAGTGCGTCTCATAGTGTTTCCCGCCGGCAGCCATTACAAATACTCCAGTTTTCTCGTAGTTAAAAAAAAAACACTGAGTAACGCAATTATGTTGAATCATAACATCACATACGACCTTTTATTTTACACTGTTGTATCGGATCCCAAATATGACCGCATTATATGCAACATCAAAACGTTTTTGTACTTGTACGTGTAATTAAGAATCGTTGTGATGTTGGCTGTGCTCGAAGCAGTCGCCATCTGCGTGACTGAGAAATGTGTGGGTCATAGTAATGTAACTGGTATTTCATACTGAACGTGGAGACCTCATAAATGCAATCCGCACTTGATGACACACGGCTGAATGACATAGAGTTAAAGAAACGCTACGCTTGTTATTAATAAACCCAAGAAATATATGTTTATACTGTTCTTCTGTACATCATAAGCAGAGCTAGGATTTTTATATAGTATCATTGTGCCAAATATGTACATAATTATGTAACAAAACATCCAAAATATGTGGATTAATCAAAATATTTAACATCACATAAATAATGTTAAATTTTGCAAGCAACCTTTATTTACAATCTTTTGGCACAATCATTGATTTTTAAACACGATATACAATTTGAATCTTTCCCATATTTTCTGTGATCATTGATTGTTTTTTATTTGATAAGAATGTGTTTGTAGGCCGAAAAGGATCTTTGTACGTCACAAGGTGTCACTGGTGCGTATTTCAACAAAGAATTTTCTCAGGAGCAATGTCTTAGTGGTGATCTGCATGGTCTCCATCAAGTACGTGACAGACACTGGTAAATGTCGAAAACCGAGGGTTTCTTGTTAACTTGTTGGACGCACTTTCACACCAGTAAGCTCTTCACTTGCATTTTTCATTATGTCCCTAGATTCTTGCAGAGGAAGTCTCTGGGTTCCTAAACGTTTTGTATTTTTCGGAAGCAAGCCGAAATGGCATCGGATGTAGGCACGTTGAACAGGCCACTTCTGGATTGCTGAACGCACTCTGAGGTTCACACACCGAAACAGCAGACTCAAACGGTAACGTGGCTGTAGTTGATTTCACGGTTTAAAAGTGTTCACTGCAGAAGATGACTGCATCTATCCAGGTTCCCCATCTTGTTGGCACTGGCTCGGGGGGCAGGTGTTACTTATGAGATTGCACTCGATGTGGGACTCTCAGAAACACTCTCTCTGTCAGCGAAATTAATTGATTTACTTAGTGGAACTTGGCTCTAACCTCCTCGGCAACACGTTGTAGTCCATGGGCCAGACAATTAAAATTGATGAAATTAGGGTAAAACATTTTCAGCGCAGTTGTAGATTTCAGCATGTGTGCCGCAGCATCTGAATACAAAATTAGCACCGTCTCCTCTTGAACTCCTGTAGACCACAGGATTTTAAGTCATTCACAAACCTTGCAACAGTGGAATGGTTTGTATGGTGCAGAACTTCAGAGCGAATCAAGTGTGGATTAGATGAAACTTCAGTGTCTTAACTTTCCGGCCACAAAGTTCGCGATAAAGCGACCCACGGAATCCGTTGTCTCGTCCACAGCAACCCATATAAAGGCATCTCCTATGTTACCTCTTATGTTTTCCAAGGTTTCTTCGTAGCAGACAGGCAGAAGTGTTGATTGGTCTGGAATATATTGTTTGCAGTCATCAGTAATCTGTCAGACGATAGGTCCACAGTCTTTTCCATAACAGTTCCTCCACTTAATGCGATCTAGAGCGTTCTCCTTCAAATGACAGTATCCTCTTCTGTCCCCAAGGTCATCCAGCATCTTCTTACGTCTTCTTCCTCGTCTTCTTGTCACTTCTATCCGCCCCTCTATCTTTCCTTCAATATCTTCTTTTAGAAGGCAGTTTCTGCATAAAACATGACCAATCCAATTAGCCTTCCGCTTTCTTATTTCGTGTAGGATATTCCTCTCTCCAAAAAGGACCGAAATTCGGATATTTGGAGCTTAAACCAGGGGATGTTCGCGGACACCATCCAATTGCACATTCCATCAAGAATTCGTTTCTTCGGGTCGATGATTGCTACATCTGTGTTAAGAGCGCTTGCTTCTTCGAAGAACTCAGCTGCTTGTTATTTGTATGTAGCGCTCTTCGTGCGTGTGGGTCCAACTGAGGCTTCATGGAACACCCAGTACTTTGTTGCAGGCCCCACATATTACGATTTTACCGTCTGTTTTTGCCCACAAATATAACTCTCATGCCAGAGAGGATGCAGCCGGTGCCATAATGATGTCGACTCGCAAACTTGAACTTAACTCACTAAACTGCTCGTATAAAACTGAAACCACTTTTAAAAGTGTCACGACAACGCAGGTTGTTAGGAGTGGACGAGTATGTGTGGTGAGAGGGGAGGGAATCTTAAGGGCAATACAAAGGAACAACTGTTTTAATTCTTAGAAAAATCCCCAACGCGCAGGTAACACTAATGAGCAGAATTACTTGGGTGTTTTAGTTTACTTTCCCTAACAAAAGAGACGTTTTCTTCCGAATTTCCCCGTCACTGCAGAAAAAGTATTTGGAAGGTTGGAGGAGACTACTAGTAAGGTATTTAACCAAAATTCTCACGAAACTTGTACTTCTGTGTATCATCCCATTAAAAAAATTAGGTTGAAGGATAATATTAAAATAGATCTCAGATAGGATGGAGTGGTATGAAATGGATTGATCTGGTTCCATAAAATGTTGGGAAATCCTCGAGAAACTATGCAACTGGCGGCTTCTCAAAAAGGGCTCAGCTCCTTGGAGTCAGTTATTTTCCTACTTTATCTTTTTTTCTTCGTGCCAGTCTACCTTCCACTTATTCTTTCTTCTTTTTCTACACCTTACCTTGCTCCTGACTTTCCGTTCTATCGTGAATACGCATTAACCGTCTAAACCATGAATTTCTCAATAATATTTCAGATTCTGTTTTCATCTGAAGGAAACCCAGTGAGGCTACTTTGTAGAGCCTACCTGGTTAATCACGCTTAGGAACATACTTGTTGTTTGTTCTACGAAACGCGTAACATTTTCTGTGGGCAGAATGCAGAGATTTTTAATGTTAAAGCGAATGGTGAGTTTAGTGACCATAATGATTGAATGGATATATATTTATTCAAGCACATTTGGAATCATTTGATCTCGTACGACGGACCACAACACGTCTTCAGAATAACACGACATAGCAGAAAGCGGACACACGTTCATACCTCGACCAATCTATTTTCGAGTAGATGATCCCAGTGTTTGAGCATTTTGGGTGTTTATTGATCTTTTTTTTTTTCTTTCTTTTGTTGGTAATTTGCCTCTTACGCACAGTTGTCATGCTGATTACTTGGTCCCCACACGTCACAAGGATAAACCCTCATGAACCCGCATCCTGCCTAAATGCAGTTGCCTCTGCAATGAGTCAGTTCATTGGCCTTAACTTATTGGAGACCCGTGGCTAAAGGACGCTGCATTCACTTGAAGCGTGTATTTGCCCAGTCCGTGCAAATGGAGGAACAATATCTCGAATTATTATAATTGACCGCAGAAACTTCTTTGCAAAGTCTCAGTTTTTTTTATATTTATCTCTTCGTTATGTTTATCTTCTTCCCTCCTTTTATTCGGTCATTATGTTGTTATTACTTTCCCGTTTCTCCCTCTCATTTACTTTAAAATAATTGGTAAATGCTGCTTTAAACATGCCGTTGCAGGATAATGACAATGGACATAGCCGTGCTTTGTACTGTGTATGTTATTTAACGTTTTATCCGAGATCGTTCGCCCTGTGAACAAACAAACATATCAGGCGAACACACGCGCTCACTGGCTTTGTATTCATACATTAGAAACGCAAAATGAGATGGAGGTGAGGCGTAACGTATTCCAGAGCTCGGAAATAGATGCAGATAATACTTTTCTCGCTCCGGCCGCTAAGAATAGTCCCTGGGACACTGGCTGGTGGTGGTGGTCCCTTAGCCAGCTTGGCCACAGTGGTGATGATGGTGAATAACTCCCTTCTGATAGTCTAATCTGCGTTATCCAGCCCTGTAACCGATCATATTGCTAGCGTTTCCTGTTCTTCATCATCACTAATCCGTACAAAAACAAACTCCGTTACTTGAGTCCGCAAGTGAACTATACCGACCGAGCGACCGCAGCTTGTCGGAAAAGTTATTGCCAACTTTAGCGGATAAAGGATGTCACGTGCTCAGCGCAACGAATCCCCACGGCCGTTAATTTCGGTTTTCTAGACCGGAGCCGCTGTTTCCTTCAAATAGCTCCTTAATTATCCTCACAAGGTTGAGAGGACCCCGTTCCAGACCCACTACTTCTCAGAAAAATTGCGATGTCACAGGTTCAAACATGGACCTTGATACCGGCTGTCATGACTGTCCGCCCCCCTCCCCCAGTCAAATGACGGACTAGTACCTCAGATTACGCTACGACAGCCTTCCACATCCTTTCCCAATTCATTATTTACTAACCCCATCTTTCGACGCTGAGTAACCTGAGCTGCAGTGACCGCGCCACAGCTCAAGCGGTTAGTCACTGGCTTCTCACCGCGGCGGCCTGGGTTCGATCCCGGGTCTGGTCAAGTGGAATTTGTGGTGGACAAAGTAGTGCTGGATTGGGTTTTCTCCGAGTACTTCGGTTTCCCATGCCAATCTTCATTCCACCAAATTCTCCATCATCATAATCACCCGGGGCAGGCTACAATGGGCCAATCATTGGCCGCCGTGCCGAGTGGATCCAGTTGGACTCCACCCCCAACTAAGCGAATTAAAAAAAAAAACCTGAGCTGCTGGTTAGTCTCATCAAACCTGCTGGAAATACAGGACGATTCTAAATTGTAGTCTGGGTTTCCGTTTATAGATGACGGAAACCCCGACAGGAATTTAGAATATGATTAGACAGCTTGTGCACTAAACGCGGCCAAGGATCTAGCCGAGCTGTAGCGCTAAGAAGTATGGTGTAGTAACACATCCAAGAAATAAAATGGCTGGAAGGCCGAGTTCGAGCATGGACAGAGGCATCCTTCGGTACGTCCACGCAGGTGGATGAGGGAAATCAGTTTAGCGAGATGTTAAATTCTCGGGCCAGTGACTGTGACGTCGTTCCGTGTGGTAAAAGTTTACCAGCTGTTGGGGCGAACGTACTGCCTCCATCTTCAGGGAAGAAGAGTAAGTAAACCAAGCAAGCAGCAGGTAGAGTAAAGCGTTCATTTAATTTTCCTGTCCAGTGGGTCCCGCGTTCGATATTCCTATAAACATTACAGAGGCGTTAAATTAACCACTTACCTGCTTAACAGCGCAAGGGCCCGATATGGACAGAGAAGAGGCATTTTATCTGTGGTCTAGTGGTCAGAGGTACGGTTTCTATTCCCGGCGCTACCAGATTTTATGAGTAGTGGGTCTGGAACGGGGTCCACTCAGCCTCATGAGGATAACTGAGGAGCTATTTCAAGAAAATAACTGCTCCGGTCTAGAAAACAGAAATTAAGGGCCGATGGGATCCGTTGCGTTGACCACGTGACACCCTCTATCCGCAAAAGTTGGCACTAACTTCGCCGACAAACGGCGGTCGCTCGGTCGATATAGTTCGCTTGCGGACTAAAACCACGGAGTTTTTTGGTACATACAGTATTTCAGTCCAATATGTCTCCTCAAAACAAAATGCAGGATGCAACCTTAGTGTGTTCTGGTTCATGCCACGGACCTAGCAGAGGACTGAAAATGTTATGACGTTTACTGTGCACTCTTGCTTATCTATAGACTTTGAAGGCCGCGTCTAAAGCGACGTTCATGTTTGTTTTTTTTTTTTTGCTACGATTCCAATCATAATTCCGATTTTTTTTTTTTTTTGCCTGAATATAAGTCTGTTAGTTTTAATGTTATTCCTTTTGGAGGGAGTTACGACGCGTTCAGTCTCAGTCTATGTGGCATCTAATGTGTAAGATGATTATCAAATAATTAATTAATTATTTCAGGGTAGCCGTGACCAGATTGAGATTCGAACCAAGCATCTGCCGAATGAAAACCTAGAGCGTTACCGCTATGCCAACCTGCTCGGTGTATTCCCCTTTATATTTTTAGCTACTGTAGTGATATGACCAGGGAAAGCAAGCGTATCCCTGACGAAGCACTGGTACTTCTGATTGACGGGGTATCGCCACCGTTTACAAGTTTGTAGCGCAGACTGTACCTCACCTTAGGGTGAAATACATTGTTATGTTGAGACATGCCCTATGATCACACACAATGAGACTTCATGCGACTCGAGCATTAAAATGCAGAATAATTAAAATTGTACGGGCCTGTCACTAGGCATAAAGCAGAGGCTGCGAAGTGCGACTGAAATTCGTGTCAGTTCATCTGCTCGTTTTACCGGCTTCGTAAATGGTAAGAAAATTTGCATCACAAATATTTTCTTACAGTTTTTATCGCTTTCTTGCCGAGCATTGCTGTTCTCATTCAGGAGATCCCAGGTTCATGTCTCAGCTCTTAGACAGGCTGTGGTTTTTCTCAGCACCCCTAGCCAAATATCGAAATTGCCTCCTTCCAGATCCTTAAAATTTATTTTTTTCTAGTCCTGTCATTCTACATTCTATAATCCGAGTTATTGGCCGCGTCGTTAATCAAACCATAAATGAGTAATTTCACGTTCATGCTCAGAATACGAAACCGTGTTTTACACCCATGCATTGAACTGAAAATGTTTATTTTATGTATCTTAATTTGTAAGATTTGTTAAATCCTACTTAACATAGTAGCGGCATTGATTTGTATGACGAATAAACGTAACCTAATTAAATACTTTAATAAAGTATTCATAGTTTAAGGATGACATCCGACAGCTCAGAATATACAAACTCTGTAGCTTTAGTCTGCAATCTAACTATACCCACTGAGCGACCGCCGCTTGTCGGCGAAGTTAGTACCAAGCTTAGCGGATAGAAGGCGTCGCGTGGTCAGCGCAACCAATCGACACTGCCGGAGACCCGAGCCGCTATTTCCTTCAGATAGCTCCTCAGTTATCCTCATGAGGCTGAGTGGACCTCACTCCAGACCCACTACTTCTCAGAAAATCTGGTAGCGCCGGGAATCGATCCTGGGACCTCTGGATCTGTAGCCAGGAACTCTGACTACTAGACCACAGAGACGGTCCCTCAGGGTCGAATAATAAGATTAACGAATTGAAAGGATGAAGAATGAGACGACCGACCGAGATTTCAACCCCGGATCTCCCGAGAATGCAGCAGGAGTACTACTCAATCGCGACGTTTCGTAAGAATATCTGCATGACATTCGCTTGAAGTCGGGACTAAAGTTTTAGTCATCTCCCCATACGTCATGTGTTTCATAATAATTATAAATACAAACCACTCCGTCCAATGTGACATTTATAATTGTTAGTGTGACGGACCAGAATGAAACAAATCAAAAATGTTTCATAATACACTGTGACAATGAACGAATGCTTAGCCCAGTTTTAGAAATCACGACAATTTGATTTATTGTCGCTAGTTTTGTACTCAGTTCAGTGACGGTTTACATGTGCGACAAGAGATCCGGAGTTGTGGGCAACAAGGTGTAGGCAGGCCGTGGTCATCAACCGGTCTTCCTGGCGCCATCTTTATTAGCCACACGCCAACGAGAAGCAAAGTTGTTTACAGACTCGGGTCTGTAGTTCTTTGTTCAGTGTGATGAGTGTGTTGGATGTCCGGTGCTGTAGAGAGGGAATCCTTCTCATGGAACTTTCACTTTTCGGAATTCACGGCCATGAATGCCAAACAGGAAGGTTATGTAGTTGTGAGAGTGATACAGGGTAGCCTAGAAGTTGCTGACTGCAGTGTAGTGTAGCGGTGTGCCTACCCGGACGGCGTGAAATTTATTCACAAATTGGGTTAGTTGGGTTGCGTAATTGGAGTAAATAATAGGTATCACGATGGTTAGCTCAGGTACGTAGATGATGGATCGTTACAATGGCGAAGACACAGTAGAAGTCACACAGAGATACTTTAACGGCGTTATTTATTATTAGTATAATACCTGACGGGATTTACATAATACACATTCTAGTTCTTCGTAGAAGCTGCCCCTCATATCATCAGTTTTATCCTCTGTTGAGGCATTAACATTCAGAACAGTACCAATGGGAGAGAAGAGGAATGCATGTAGGATATTGGTGGGAAAGCCAAAAGGAAAGAAACCACTAGGAATACCAAGACGTAAATGGGTGAATAATATTAAAATGGGTATTAGATAGGATAGGGTGCTACGAGCTTGATTGATATGGCTCAGGGTAGGGACCAGTGGAGGGCCCTTGTGAACACGGTAATGAACCTTCAGATTCCGTAAAATGTTCGAAAAAATTGTAGTAGCTGCACAACTGGATGTTTCTCAAGAAGGGCTGAGCTCCATTAAGTTAGAAGAATACCGGAATGGAGCACTTATTGCTTCGCTTTTTTTTTTTAATTCGCTTAGTGGGGGGTGGAGTCCAACTGGGTACACTCGGCACGGCGGCCACTGAATGGCCTATTGAAGCCTGCCCCGGGTGATTATGATGATGGAGAATTTGGTGGAATGAAGATTGGCAGGGGAAACCGAAGTACTCGGAGAAAACCCGCCCCAGCGCCACTTTGTCTACCACAAATCCCACTTGACCCAACCCGGGATCGAACCTGGGCCGCCGCGGTGGGAAGCTAGCGACTAACCGCTTGAGCTATGGCGCGGCCTTTATTGCTTCACTTACTGTCTAACCCTGGAAATGAGAATATATGTACCTCCGAAACGTCGATTTATTAACCGGGCTGCGTGGAGTTACATCCCAGATGATCGAACTCTTTGTTACTTGTATCCTTCATTCCCGAAGGGCCTCGCTGTTAACAATCGTTTTGTCTGTTTTGGGTCAAGTCAGTTTATGTCGCAGATTCCGAGGCGCGCTGTGTCAGGAGGGCGTCACACCTTCTGAATGAAGCAATGAAACTACCTGCCTGCCAGAATGAGACGAAGGTCAGCCGTGTCTGCGGGCCACCTTGCGAGTTAGGGAGTTGTGACGTCACTGTGACGACACACGTGGGCATTGTCTTGTGTCAATAGCAACCTCCGGACTTCCTTCTTTTGTTTGGGCGTTTGGGGGGGGGATATGGGAAGAATTGTAGTGTCTGCATAGACAGAAGGAATTCACCAGACGGTTCGACAGCTGCTCTGCTCGTGTCTAATGTTGCAATGTACTAGTTGGCTTCCGGAGGTACTGGATTCGAAACTCGGCTTGCGGAGAGGTTAGCCCAGACCTCTCGTAACTCCCCTATAGGTTTTGGATCAGTTTTGACCCTCTCTGTTATGTATCTGTTGCTCTACAGCCCTTTGTTGGGCCTTGGCCACTTTTCAGTTTCTTAATCCTGTACACAGTCGGTAGGACTTCTTGGACGGGGATCAGCCCTCTCAAGGCCTCTAGCTATACACTGAACAACACAAACACAGAATAAAGGCACAGACATGCATGCCTCAAGTGGGATTCAAACTCACAACCCCAGTGTTCCAGCGGGCGAAGACTATTCATGCCTTAGACCCCGCGGCCACTGTGATCGGCGGTCTTATCATCAGAGAGGAAAAGAAAAAGGCTTGACAAAATACTATACTGAACTTTCAATCGTTTATTTACCAGTTGAAGAGCCCGTTGAAATTCAGTGACGAATGATTTCGTGTCTTTTTGGATTTGAAGTTCTCACGGCGGTGGCTCTGTGTCTAATGCTGTGTGGTTCGGAGTGAGTCTGACGTTTCGGAAGTACATATTGCCCCAGTCTTCGGGGCCGAAGAGTAGGCCAAACAAAATACCGGCATCAGAGGAGAGCAAACCGAGCCACCTGTTTCTACTGGTTTCTTGTATGGCTTGCTCTTCGACCCAGAATATGGAGCCCATATGTTTAACCGAAACGTCAGGCTATCTCCGGATTACACGTCTTTACAATCCAGAAGACCGCACTTCTGTGTTCGAACTCATGGCCTCATTTCTTCCTTTCGTTTATCCCGTTTGTGCCCGTATATCGTGCCCTAATTTCGCCGTTCAAATTGAAGTCGCTAGTACTATGGCTTGTGAGCGAAGGAACATAAACACACAGATAACACACGTGCATGGTCAGAACTATTTGTTTTATATATAGCATATATGTATATACACTCATGCTGGCTGGACGGCTGAGGAATTGAGGGTCGATTCCCGGCAGGGTCAGTAGAATTTTCTCGATAGAGTTTAGTAAAGGGGGCCGAGGCCTAATGCTGACCACTTCTCTCCATCTAATGTCGAGGTTACGAATACCTGGGTCTGTACCTCCACTTTTTCATGGCGTGGCGATTAATAAAGAAAGAACAGGGATGAAGGTAAGGCAAAGTTGTCCATGTAAGAAAGTAAAAAAAGTAAAGCTATCCCTGTAACAGGCCGTGAAGGTCCGTAGGTTTGTGAGACGTTGAGGGTCTCACATTATCTAGACAATCGGCTCAAAGATGGCGGTAAGGTTGTCAGGCTTACGCGCCGGCCGCACTTTACTCCCCAGGAAAATCATTTAATTAATTCCTGGCACTCATTTCTGTTAGAGGCTGAGTCGAACCCGGGGCCATAGTGCGGCCGGAAGGATTAGGTCAATTGAAAAAATCCAGTGACCTCATCGGGACTTGAACCCGCGACCTTCCAGCTTGTAGCATAGTGCCTCAACCAGCTACGCTACCGCGTGCCCCCCAAGTTGTCCCTGTACTTAACTAAGCCCCACGCCTTGAAGACGTATGGGCGAGTGGATGTATAGATCCACGTTTTCTTGATCTCGGCACTATTTGGAGGTTAGTGGTCAGCTTCAAGCCCCGACCGCTTTACTCCCGGGGATAGAGTCCCCCGGTACCCATTGGATAGGAGGCTGGGTGTGACTCAGAGCCGGTCTGGACTACGCGGATAAGAGAAAATTCTTGACTACCGGGACTCGAATTCCGATCTCTCGGTCGTCCGGCCAGTCGCTATACCGATACGCGCCCCAGCTCCCCCGCAGCAGAAGCTTTCCTTTTCACCCGTCAGTAAACAGAAGTAATTTTCCGCAGCTCAGTTAGAAATTATGTTTCGATGTAGGATCCATACGAAGGCATGCTTGCTTAACGAAGAGGTTGCTTAACAGGAACGTCACTGGACATGGGTCAACCTAAGGTTTATCTGCTTTTCTGTGTCTTTTAGGGCAAGTGGTACGTCTTCCTATCTCAGTAATTCATAATCTTCCTACCATTTAACTTGTCTGGTTACCCTGTTGCCGGGTCTGAACGCTGGTGAAAGTAGGGGTTCGGTTAGCAGGAGGATCCTGTACTGTTTAACAAGAAAACACATGCCGCGTCTCTCATGACATAGTGACTTGATAATTTAAGTAGGTACTTCTGAATTAGTTCTTAAATTTACCTGACAGTGCTTTATATAACAGTTGGCTTCGCCATTATAAGAACGCAAATGCAGTGAGATAAGTTGAACGCAGATGCAGTGAGTGAAGTTGAACGCAGATTCAGTGAGATAAGCTGAACGCAGATGCAGTGAGTGAAGTTGAACGCAGATGCAGTGAAATAAGTTGAGCGCAGATGCAGTGAGTGAAGTTGAACGCAGATGCAGTGAGATAAGTTGAACGCAAATGCAGTGAGATAAGAAGTTCCGGGACAGCAGCTTCATTAAATAAACATAAGTTCTTAATAATAATAGCAGTAATGTTGATGTACCTTTTCTGCGTTTATGTTCTGGTTCAGTCGTAACGAAGATTGATTTGCATTGAATTTCCATGGGTACAAGCCGACAAACAGACAAGCATGACTACAAACACGGACCTGCTTAGACTAGTTGTGTATAGAACGTACATTTTATAAGGAGAATAGTTCTAAAATGTCATATAAATCCAGTTTACTTTTTGTGTTGCCCCTAATGACGGCTCTGCGCCGCTGTACAGACGGCTTACGGCATTAGTATTTATGTTGTAACTAATGGTGAACCGAAAAACGTGTTGCCGTTTTCTCGGCGCGACAACCCATTTCGAGCACGATTTCCTGCAGTGTTCATGGAAACAAGCGGTAGGATTATCAGGAGCAGGACCGGACCGTGGCGATGTGTCAGGCTTCACAGAAAGACGTGGGTAGAGGCCGGAACAAGATTAAAAATCAGTACCGGCTGTCATGTTTGCGATTATTGGTATCAGATTCCGCGCGCGCTGTAAAAGTACTTGTAACACACAATTTGAGATACGATGGTGTATATTAAGATTACTCTGTAAGCGGCCTCCGGAGTCTAGAGGTAACGTTCCCACCTCATGACTCGTAGTACGCGGGTTCAAATACCCGGCGGAGGTCGTCGAATTTTTAAGGGCGGAAAAATTCAGGGAACAAGTCCTCCGGGAGGGACTTTAAGCCGTGGGTCCCGTGTCGTAGCTTTACGGCACGTAAAAGAACCTCATATCTCCAAAGGAGGTCACTGAGCCAAAATTACGGACGTTTCCCGCCCAACAGCAGTCTCTAATACCTCTGGTAGATGGGGGAAGCATTATAGATACCTCTCAGGTAGTAGAGCCGGTCTCGCTGGCTGGGCGGGACTGATGGTAAGCACCAGTACCGGTAGGATATAGAGACTGGTAGAAATCATAGAGGGAAGCACAATGGACCACTACAGGTCTGAGTGCATGGGGAAACCCACTCTCTCCAATAACTAACTAACTAACTAACTAAGATTACTCTCTTCTCGGATATTACTCCTTGTTTGGTAGATAGGTACCAACTTTTCGGAGGAGTTTCTTCTGCCCTGAGGATGAAGACTAGGCTCCTCCGAAGAGCTGGTAGGAATGTATCAGACAGCATGGCGTCATATCCCAGCAGACCA
The DNA here is from genome assembly GCF_002891405.2 of Cryptotermes secundus. Taxonomy (NCBI): domain Eukaryota; kingdom Metazoa; phylum Arthropoda; class Insecta; order Blattodea; family Kalotermitidae; genus Cryptotermes; species Cryptotermes secundus. The sequence goes on from NW_019726223.1 coordinate 188,596, forward strand.
TAATCATTGCTGGTGTTGAGAATTCCTCCATACCTGTACACTGTACTTTGCACGAAATGTTCTTGGGGGTTGCACCGCTCGAGAAATAGCCATTTTTCTTCGGCGATACGTGTTGCTTTATGAAGGGTGGGATGTTAGCTGAGTCAGTATACTGACTGCTGTCGGATAGACGACCAGAACACTTCTGGAAATCAGCATGGACCACATGCAGACTAACGATGGACACCAGTGCGCCTTCTGTCTGACCAGAGGTCTTCGCCCATAAGTAAAGTGGTTACAGCTTGAAGCCACATACTCACATCCATCTGATGTAATGATTTGTTCTTAGATTATTTCAGTTCATATTTTCAAATGCAGGAACTTGTTTAGTGTCTAATTAGAGAGGAAAAGGCCGCGCCATAGCTGAAGCGGTTAGTCGCTGGCTACCCACCGCCGCGGCCAGGGTTCGATCCCAGGTCTGGTCAAGTGGGATTTGTGGTGGACAAAGTGGCGCTGGGGCAGGTTTTCTCCGAGTACCTCGGTTTCCCCTGCCAATCTTCATTCCGCCAATTGCTCCACAATCACTCACCTAGGCCAGAAGTGGCCGCAGTACAAGGGACTTAGTCCCACCCCACTAGCATTAAAAAAATTACATAGGAAAACGATCATGACTGTTGAGGATGTAGGGATTTGAAAGAAGACTTCCATGGCCTATTTTAGTGTACTTCTCGTGTTTTTAGATCTACCAGCTGAGTTAAGGTTTGCAGGGTGTGTATGTTTAAATACAAACAAACTTGTGGCTTGGGTCCGCAGACGAACTATACCAACCGAGCTACTGCCGCTTGTCGTAGAAGTTAGTGCTAACTTTAGCGGATAGAGGGTGTCGTGTGGTCAGTGCAACGAATCTCCACGGTGGTTAATTTCGATTTTTCTAGACAGGAAAAATACAGTTTTAATTAGCTCCTCCCCGCAGTGCAGCTGTAACCACTGCCTCGCTGCTTATCATTTATCCTTGCGCGTAACCCACAGGGCGGTTCAGCAGCCACGGTCCCTATATCCTTTTCTTCTTGGCTGAAGAAACTTAGAGATAGAAAGAAGAACCTGGGGCCTGTATAGACAGTAGGCAGAGTTCGAACTGGTCACCGCTTGACCGCAGTTGAATCCGTTTTTTTTAATTCTCTTACTGGGGGGGTGGAGTCCAACTGGGTCCACTCGGCACGGCGGCCACTGAATGGCCTATTGAAGCCTGCCCCGGGTGATTATGATGAAGGAGAATTTAGTGGAATGAAGGTTGGCAGGGGAAACCGAAGTACTCGGATAAAACCCGCCCCAGCGCCACTTTGTCCACCACAAATCCCACTTGACCAGACCCGGGGTCGAACTCGGGCCGCTGCGGTGGGAGGCCAGCGACTAACCGCTTGAGCTATGGCGCGGCCTTGTTGAATCTATTAGGTCGAGGCGGTAACGTATCCGCCTTTAGGCCGTAGTCCCTATATGCGTCATTGTGGAGTAATTCTGTCAGGAAGTAAATTTTGCAGACATGGAGTACCGAAGTCGATATATTGATTCTGCTGCTGTAGAGGGAACAGGGGACTGGCCCTCGGGCAGTGGGAGACATTTCAAAGAACTGTTCATCAGTGGGTTGAATCATTGTTGCCAACTGTAAGAAATCTCCTACAAAGATAACTAAACTAAAAACGCAAGGGTGTCCCTTTGCTTTATTACACACCACGCCATGAACACGTACGGTGAATGGAGGTATATAGCTCCATATATTCTTAATTTCGGGCCTATATGGAAGGTACTAGGCAGCTTCACGCCCCGCTCGCTTTACCACCGTGGAAGGTGGCCCCTTTATCCATCGGATATGGGCCCCAGAGCCGGTATGGGTACGGTAGAGAAGAGATAAACTGCCACCGCCGGAAATCGAACCCCGATTATCCCGCCGTCCAAACGGCTTCCGTAGTCTAGAGGTAACGTTCCCACCTCATGACTCGTAGTACGCGGGTTCAAATACCCGGCGGAGGTCGTGGAATTTTTAAGGGCGGAAAAATTCAGGGAACAAGTCCTCCGGGAGGGACTTTAAGCCGTGGGTCCCGTGTCGTAGCTTTACGGCACGTAAAAGAACCTCATATCTCCAAAGGAGGTCACTGAGCCAAATTAACGGACGTTTCCCGCCCAACAGCAGTCTCTAATACCTCTGGTAGATGGGGGAAGCATTATAGATACCTCTCAGCTAGTAGAGCCGGTCTCGCTGGCTGGGCGGGACTGATGGTAAGCACCAATACCGGTAGGATATAGAGACTGATAGAAATCATAGAGGGAAACACAATGGACCAATACAGGTCTAAGTGCATGGGGAAACCCACCCTCTCCAATAACTAACTAACTATCCCGCCGTCCAGCCTGTAAGCTGGTCATATTGACCGAGCCACCCCTTCCAAGGTCAGTCTTAAACCTCGCGTTCCCGCTAAAATGTGTTTACAACCGTTTGATCTATTTCATTTTTGCGGAATAGGCATGTACTAGAAGTTGTGACATTGACCGCTTTGTTCAGCCCGTTCTGAGCATTGTGCTGTTGCAGTTTCCGATTCATGTTCTGGAGGGATCGAGTTCAGTTCTCGGCCTGGAGACATTTGGTTCCGACTGAAGATTTTATTGTTTTAGTCAGTTCCTTCCGGGGTGGTACCTTATCGGCCACAGCGGAGTCCTTCCTTGTCCTTTTCAATTAATAATCAGTAGTCCTGCCATTAAAACTGTTGACGGTGCCGTCACAAACAAACCAGTCTTGCTTGGAGCTCTCATACCAGAGGAAAAAGTGCAAGATTTTTCTTTGTTGTATCCTGATTTTTAGGAATATAATTGCAGAATATCCGCATAATATTTGCAGGCTTTGGAGTGTTTGTTGTTGTTAATATTAAATGGGTTTCAAACTTAATCAAGTTATGTAAATTAATTATAACAGTTAATTTCCGGTCTAGAAAGCGGAGATTAACGGCCGTGGGAATCCGTTCACGCGACACCCTGTATCCGCAGAAGTTGGCACTAATTTCGCCGACAAGCGGCGGTCGCTCGGTCGGTATAGTTCGCTTGCGGACTAAACCCGCGGATTATCAGTAACAGTTAATTTGACAGGATGTGGGTATTTCCATTTTCTCATTGTGTAATAGATGTTATTCCTTGAATGTACATCGAGGTCATGCAGTATTGGCAGTAACTAAAGCTCTGAATTTCCACAGTAACGCTTCAGCACAAAAACTGTTTTTTTATTATTATTATTATTATTAATCAGCAATCAGAATTTCATTCTATAAGCTAATGGTCTGTTTGGTTCGGTGTCTTGATGAGGAGTCGTCCAGCGACGGATCCTCGGTACCTTACATCAGGTCAATTGGCCAGTTTCTTTTTANTAAAACTGCACTGTTTCGTGCCTATGAAATCCATATACAAGGAGAATGAATTCAATATATTCTGTAGTTTTGACCAACACTCGGTTAAATCCACTGCCGATGCTTCGCCAATAACGAATCGGGAATTTGTGTTGTCCTTCCCGTAAGTGAGTAACCGCTCATTGCCCAAAATACCTTTGAAGCTGAGGCTTTGATCCTTTGCGGCGCAGTGTTCGCTGTATGCTCCACATACTCTTCGGAATCGAATTCGTTTGCTGTTAATTATTGTGCATGACGCCTGAAAACCGGAACAGCGGAGCCAGAGCGAAGGTCCATTGCTAGCCAACGGTTCGATAAGCACATTTTTGTGACAACACACAATTTACACGGATACGCGCTAAACTACAAAAGCGGCCGTGCTGACAAGAACGAGAGCATAACGTCAAACAGCCGTCGTTCAAGGCATTCGCAAATGAGAGGAGAACCAAAAACTAAGTCGGTCACAGTGGAAGAGAAGACACTCGTGGCCCAGTAAGTAGTGACGCAAGTCTTAGACAGTCATTGATTGTGAGCTGTCATAATTGATTGCAAATCTAAAGGAAGTGCTAATAAATTCAATCATCCAACCCAGAACCCGTTGTTAGTCAGGCAAACCCCTCTTACGTGACAGTGTTACCATCTGATGGTTTCTCCACGCATAACTTTTCAGTGGTTATGAAGAGTGTTGTGTTCTTGGATGTAACACCATGTAATCTCATAGATCTTCGCCGACGTTTCGGAAAACGTTCGTCTTCAGGGTTACCGAAGTTTCGGAGGGACGTGCTACTTCTGTCCTCTGTTCTGAAGATGGAGGTAACACTTTTCTCCGAAACGTCTGGCAGTCTGCCAAACTACGGCGTCACCGCCCTAAGAATCTCAAATATCACGTGTTTAGTGCTCGTATGTGCTCGCGTCCTGACGTCATCGACATAACCAGAAGTCTTCGTGTGTTCGTATCGCATACTTATAGGTCTTGCGTTTTGAATTTGTTGCATGTTTCTATTAAGTTTTTTTTCCTTGGCACTACAGCCCCAGTGGGCCTAGGCCTACCTCCATGAACTTCTCCATTCACTTCGGTTTTTTCTAAATCTTTCACATTCTGTAGGACTCCTTGGGCGGGTGATCAGCTCGTCGCAAGGCCTCTACCTGTACACGAACACAGAAAAACTCACACACTAAACATCCATGCCCTGAGTGGGATTCGAACCCACGATCCCGGTTTCCAAGCGAGCGAAGATAGTACATGCCTTAGACCGCTCGGCTACCGTGACCGGCTGTTTTTATTAAGTACACAACTAAACTTTTCATATGCTCTTTGAAGCGTAGACTCTTGGGGGAAGACCTGAATACGGCCACAGAAGTAAACTGGCCTTTTAATAGCAAATGGCAAATATAGTTTCTCATATGTAACAAACGGCAAGGAGTGGGAGTAAATGGATTACTTGTTCTTGGGGATGCACTAGATGTTTTTCCTGGAAGTAATAACCATTAATCCCATGGCGTTAACTGCAGGGAAAGTACATCCTACTTTCGTTACACACCTCCGAAATGTTTGCAAATTTCTGCCGGAGTACAGGGCGTCAATGCCAGGAGATAATGTTCTTCGTAAAGTACCGTAATCGACTGTACCCAGTTGTTAGAATTGCAATGTCTGTCAGTGACTGGACAAAAGACTGGGAAGGGGTTTCGTTTATACGAACTGATGCCGACGTAACTTCAGAGTCAACATAAACAACTCCATTGAGCACAGTCCATTAGAAACGACGGTCGCTCAGCTGGTCAAGAAACACCACTTTTATAGAACCTGCTTTGCAAGAACCCACCCCTGGATCCTATCCTGGTCCTCACCCACACATCCAATTTCTTTAAGACCCATTTTAATACTTTGGCGTATAGATCGCGAAGCAAAGAACGAGACAGCTGCCATTACTAGGCAGCGTCCCGCGCGCAACAATGGAAATACTGTTGGAGGCGGTGTCTTCCATGTGGTCCTCCCCGAGGTTATATCACCGACCGACTGAGGACTTGCGGGGTCGAATACCTTCACCGTGACCCTGCGAGTCGTAGAAGGCGAAGGAAGTCTCAAATCCGAGACAGTAAAATATGGTCGCGAGTCTCAAGGGACTCGGACCAGAGAAAGACTGCGCTGTCAGGGACCAGCAACATATATAAAAGACAGACCCGTCCTCTCATCAGAGAGGGCCCCCCACAAAAACAAAAATGCCAAGGAGTAATAAACAGGGCCCGAATTTTGATGACCTAAAATATGACCCGAAAATATAATATGCAGGGCCCGGATTTTGATGACCTGAAAATATTCAAGAAATGACCTATAAAATGACCGAAAAAATCCAGAAAGATGACCTAAAGGAGAAAAGAAAGAACACTTCGCTTCCATGTTATTCACATTTCAGAAAACATGAAGAAAAATTCCCTAAAATGGCCAAAAATGACAAGAAGTACCCTTAAAAGCCCAAAAAATTACCCCTAAAATGAAAAAATGACATTAAACCTAAAAATTTCAAAAAATGACCAAAAATTACCTATAAAATTTACATTTCTGTAACCAGCAGCTCATATCCGAGATTTATGTATTTAAGAGCATCGCATAGGATTCAAGGAAAAAAAGATGACATCATCAAAATCTAGGCCCTGGTAATAAATATCACAATGTGACTTGGACTTGCATATATTCGCAGTATTGGACAAGGCGATATGGGACATAGAAAGAATAAGTATAAACAGCAAGGGAAATACAGACTGACGGGAAGGATATGTGAAGTACGCCATTGAGATGGGCTCAGGTATCATGTTATACATAACCATATTTCATAAAGACTGGTGCAGGCATTCAAAAGTTAATAGTGGGTGGAGGGCTACACACGCATAGAGACAGCAAGGTGATATAAGCCAATATATTTTTCTTTTTTTCAAAATAAGGAAAGTGGACTATGAAGTATGCCATTGCAGTGGTATCCAGTGGAGTGAGGTTTGTAGCAAGTTTCGTGAAGAATGGCCAGCTGATTTGAAATATGAACTGGGAGCCACACAACAAACACGCACACATGCACACACAAAATAGCATGATCTCATGAGCCTGCTGCTTGGTGCTCACCTTTCCATCATTGTTCTCACTCTGCAGTAAGGTGCCTCGCTTTGTGATGAGGCTTAATGCCGCAGTCTGTGGGCATAGTGAGATGGGCTGTGTTGTCAGTCCTTTCGGCATATTTAATTGAAACACACAGAAAATTGGTATGCCATCCTATATATCAAACCAGTCCATGATTGTAGTGGACGGTTTATAACAGGCTTTGTTGTAATTCTAGTATGTACAGGCATGGGATGTGTTTAGGTCATGTAAATTTTATGTGCAGATTTAGCAAATGTTGTATAGTTGTTTGTTTACAAGCACATGGTTTCAGTCATGAGGTAGCCCACATCAAGGGGGTGGACAGTAAAGGGGAAAGAGCACAGCAGTACAGGCAAATATTGAACTTGTTACATCTGTCAGTCATTTTTTAATAATACTGTGGCATAACGTCAGAAAGGTGGAATGGTGGAGCCAGAGGAGATTTCTTTGCTAGGCAGCGGCTCAGTAAACACGTCTCCGCAGTCACGAATATACAAGCAACAGCAGAAGGCCCGTGGAAGTGTCCCTGTCTATGGTCTGTGCAGTGCAACAATTTACCGACAGTCAGCACTCATAATTAGTGGTTAGGCAAAAGCAGAGGAATTTCCACTGCTTTTACGCCTTTGCGAAACAATTGCTATTGAAGACATGACAGAGTGAGAAGACGTAGTTCGTGCCTTAGTAATTTGCAGAGTATGTAGATAGTGAGACTGTTATGATTATTTGTAGTTACAGAGTTATAAGCGTTAAGTAAATGTGTCTGGTCAGTAGCACGTGATGCTGCAAAGCAGATCAGAGATAATAGCCTTATGTAAAGGATTAAGCCTATTAGCACCTCACAGATTACAATTAGGCTGAAGTCCATGATATATACACAGTGTCCGTCTTGCAGTGCATCCACTCTCACCTGTCACTTCACAACATGTTTCGGCATCATAGTGCCATCATCAGGTGCTCCATTTACACTAATCCATTGCACTGCATGCCATTATGTCAATATAAAACTATTTAAAAAGCATTTTAAAATATTTGTCAGTTATAATAAATTTTTTGTAGACCAAAATCTTGCTAAGATATTCATCTCATCTGTCCCAATTCAAAACCCGCGCATGGTTCCTCCACTATGGGAATCGTTCCTCCTATATGCCGTGTGTATTGTCTCTCGTGATGCGTGTTCCCTTTTTGGCTGCGGGTGTTGTAATGCCTGATGATGGCACTATGATGCCGAAACATGTTGTGAAGTGACAGGTAAAAGTGGATGCACTGCAAGACGGACACTGTATATATATCATGGACGAAAATCAGTGCAACAGGACGCTAAAACACAACATTAAGGCTGAAGTCACATGTTACAGTGCAGTAGTGGTAGTTTAAAGTGAAGTCAGTAGAAATTGAAATCCCTGTGGTCTGTGTTGTAAGGTGAGATACATGCCAGAAATGTGTGCTGTGGTCAAAAAGTTGTTAAAACTGAATATGACTACAGCATAGTTTTGCTTGAGAACCATTGATTTAGAGGTTATTCCTGTTAGTGGACTTTCTGTTGTCTCCAAAGCTGTGCATATTCTTTCTCTTCCCCGGTGTGAAGATTTAGAACTCATTCTGAGGCTGCCATAATTGGTCTTTCCATGTTGATACTAATGCTATATCTTTTAGTTAAACCAATTAAGGTTCCCACACATAGTATTAAAGGTACCATTCTCAGTCACAACACAGAGGCAGCCAGTTCTTCTGCAGAAATTTTACCTATCTACCAGACTATATGGGGTCACATTGCTGAAGACTGATCATCATTCTCTTTTATTCAGAAATATCTCATTCTGTTAATGCTATGAGTCACATGTGTTTGTTGCTATAAAAATAATTTGTGTGATCACTCACTCACTCACTCACTCATGGAGCTGAACCCTTCCTTAGAAGCCACAGATTGTGCAGCTACTCAGGAACTTCCCAGCATTTTATGGAACCCGAAGTTTCATTAACGTGTTCACAAGAGCCCTTCAGTGGTCTCTATCCTGAGCCAGATCAGTCCAGTCTGTACCATCCCATCCTATCTGTCCATTTTAATATTGTTCACCCACCTACGCCGTAGTCTTTCCAGTGGTCTCCTTCCTTCCGGCCTTCCCACCAATATTCTATATGCATTTGCCTTCCCACCAATATTCTATATGCCCAGTCCATCTCATATTCCTTGACTTGATCATTCTAATTATACTTGGAGAAGAGTACAGGTTATGAAGCTCCTCATTATGCAGTTTTTACCAGCCTCCTGTCACTTCATCTCTCTTGGGTCCAGATATTCTCCTGTTCTCAAACACCCTCAGTCTGTGTTAGTCCCTTAATGTCTGAGACAAATTTTCACACCCATACAGAACCACAGTCAAAATTATACTTTTGTATATCCTAATTTTAATATTTTTAGATGGCAGATAAGAAGACAAAAGGTTCTGGACTGAATGGTAGCAAGCATTACGCGAGTTCAGTCTCCTCTTAATTTTCTCCTGAATCTGGTTTTGATTTCTTATAGTCGTTCCCAAATATTTGAACTGTGCCATGTTTTCAAAACATCTGTTAGCTGTCTTTTGCACTGCACTATGGAGACAAAACAACAATATATACTTAGTTATCTCTGTCTTTACTTCTTGACCAACCTCCTTAGTAGCATCAATTAAAACTTCTTTGTTTTTCTTTATGGTATCTATATTATCAACCAGCAGATTAACATCATCAGCATAAGACCAATAGCTGATGTATCCTATTTAATTTCAGTCCCACGTGGTTTTCCTGGACCTTCCTAATGGCATATTCTAAATCAGAGTTAAAGGCAGTGGCAAAAAAGCATCTCCTTGTTTTAGACCATCCTGGGTAGGAATATTATCAGACAGATGTTTACATGTACAGAATTTTCTATACATTTCGTTTAAACACATTTTAATGAGCCTAACTAGTTTCATGGGTACCCCAAACTCTTGACAGTATTGTACAGTACTTCCCTCCTACCTGAATTATAGGCTTGCTTGAAGTCTATTAATAGCTGCTGTACTGTCTCATTGTACTCCCATTTTTTCTCCAGTATCTGACAAATACAGAAGATCTGATCAGTAGTTGGTGTGTTATGTCGAAACCCATACTGATGATCCCAATCATCCATATATGGACTAACCTTGAGAACCTTGTGAACTGGTACTATAATAGACTTCTTCCACTGATCAGGCAATTTTTCTTATTCCAGGTAGATTTGCTTAGCTTATGGATCTTGAGTGTAATATTTCACCTTCTGCTTGAATCAGCTCTGCCAGAATTTGATCACTACCTGGTGATTTATACCTTTTCAGCTTTGGAATAGCAATTTCAACCTCAGGAGGGCTAGGATCAGGTACTAACAGCTCAGCTGTATGTATTTCTATCTGCTTAACATCATGTTCAATAACATGAAAGAAGTAGATCTTCCACCTATTCAAAATGTTGTGGGAATCTGCAAGCAGATGACCATTCTCATCCTTCACTAATTACTTCTAGGTTGGTGACCCCTCATAAAGTCATTTATTCCTCTGTACAGTTCTCTAATGTTCTTGTTCTTACTGGTCATTGCAAGCTCATCAGTTTTGTCTTTCAGATATTCCCTCTTTTTATTCCTGAAATGCCCTCTGATTTCACATATTAAATCGTTCAGCTTATCCCCATTATGTAAGATTTGAGGCTTTCACGGCGGTGACTATGAAGAAAGCAGTCTTCTGGGATTTGGCACCGTGTATATGTGGTGTCACAGTCTGCTTTTACCGGTTCTCACGGTCTCTTCGCTTTGCAGATTTCTTATATTTTTTCTTCTACCCTGAAGATGGAGGCGATACGTTCCTCCGAAACGTCGGTTAACACCACATATACACGGTGCCAAATCCCAGAAGACTGCTTTTTTCTCCTTATCCCCATTATTTTGCTTGGATCCTGTAACCACTGCAGTCTGTCTTATTTCCTTTGGTCTAATAATTTTAAACATCCTTCATCGAACCACGTCTTATGCTACTTCAGTTCATTATAACCTAGACTCTCTGGCAGAAATTTTGATATTCTCTCTTACAGTTTCCCAAGCCTTTTTAACATTCACCTCAGTGTCTAAGTTTTCCAAAGCCGCGAACCTCCTTGAGATTTCAACACAATACTGCTCCTTACCCTCTACCTCGTTTAATTACTTGAGATTGAACCTCTCCATATGAACCGTGTGCATTGTTTGTTTACTCACTGCCAGTCTTTCCCAAACCTTTGCCACCATCAGACAGTGGTCAGTATCACAATCTGCTGCCCTGAATGATTGGACATCAAGTATACTTCAATGCCATCTCCTGTCTATCAAAATATGGTCGAATTGATTGTGTATCTCCCCATTAGGAGATGTCCAAGTAAATTTATGGATATTACGATGTGGGAATATTGTACTTTTGACAGTAACATTTTAGGATGTGCAAAGTTTACTACTTGTAACTCCATCATAATTTACTAATTTCGTGTAAACCATCATTCCCGATTGTTGGTTTGAAAATGTCTTCCCTACCTACTTTGGCTTTGAAATCTCTGAACAAAATTTTCATATGGTATTTTGGGAATTTATCAAAAACATGTTCTAGTTCTTTGTAGAACCTACCCTACATGTCATCAGTTTTATCTTCTCTTGGGGCATGAACATTTCAGAACAATCATAATACCAGTGACCTATTTGTATTATATATGACATCCTATAACTAACTGAAAAGCAGATAAATGTACGTGTCAAAGATCTGAGTTTTTCATGGCCATGAAGAGGCATATTGTAGTCATCTGGGTTATGACAATGCGTTGTGTGGCAAGAATGTACCAACCGTCAACCCCTCTTCTTGATAATAGTATTCATGTTCAGATGGAGGTAGGAGGTTTCTCTGAAACATTGTTGCCAACCTGCCAGTGTTCATGATTTCATAACCCAGAAGGTCACAATATGAAGTGAACATATTATTTTATTTCTGTTGTGTCTAGAGCTAATCTCTGGTGCTTGCAATAGGTTATTCAAGGAGCAACTATGATATTGCAGAATTATCAAGAATTTCTTGTTGTTGCAGGTACAAGAGTCGTGGTGTGAGCAGCCAGTGCCCACGGGCGTCTCGTTACGCCTCATCTGCCTCTGCATCTGCTCCAGCTACAGCTGCATCCAGCCTGGAGCTGAGGGAGTTGCGTCGTCACAATTACAAGGCTGCCGTCCTGCCCAACAAGTCGGCCTCATACCTAGAACACCGGCGCACCCGCAGCAGCCGGGGCATGAACATGGGGCAGAAGATATCAGGCATGTAGTAGAGAGTATCACATGTTACAGAAGTATTGAAATTAGGAGGATTGAGCAGGTAGGATGAAGTACAATGTGGACCTAGCCCCTGGCACATTTATGGTAGCTGAGAAAATCTGACAGAAACCGTGAAAATGAATGGCTAGGGTGATGCTGTGACAGACCCAACAACCTCCTTTCGACAAACAACTCAGTCCCACATTATTTTAAATGACCTACATGGAATAGAAATGCGAAAGGAGGAGGAGGAAGAGGTTTCTTAATTCACTTTTTCATCATTCTGCATTAGATTTGGAGTGGCAGCCATATAGTACAGCATACAAAACTCAGTGTAGACTTGGTCTGAAACTGGCAAGAGGACTGAAATAACATTAGATGCTGTTTCCGGTTTTCAGAAAAAGTCTTGACATTGATGAACACTTTGCTACAAACAAGATAAGTTACCTTGAAATGGCACTCTTCTTTTCTGTTCTGAGTAGCTTTGATGAAAGAAACACCCCAGACAGGCGTTGCAGTTTCTAAAATGATCCACCTGCAGATTACATTCTTTTGGGATGTGTCATCTTGTAGTTTTGAATGTTGGTAGATGTGTATGTATCTGCCAAACTATACTGTCACATCCCAGAGGACTGTAATTTTCATATTGTCATGATCTGGTGATTAGACACGAGGTTTAGGTTGGTAACTGGATTTATTTGACTCTTATAACTTGTAACTACAGGTAACTAACAGTTTCACAGATCTACACACTCCAAATCACTGTACTTCAGAACACATGAAGTCTTCATGTCTTCTCCAGTCATTGCCTGGTAACGGTTCTCAGCAATGGAGATTCTTCTGCTTTCATGCTTACATCATTGCCAGCTGGCTTCCATCTCACAACTAACTCATGACAGTGACTGGCTCAAGTCAAAGTTATGCTATAACCGACTCTCAGTCTGTCTTGGTGTCAAACCCCATCTGGGGCCCAAGACAAAATTTTTGTTGCTGTCAGACAGTTGCTGGTTTGTTTGTGTGGGGTGCCCTCTGTGATGAGAGGATGGGTCTGTCATTTACAGTTGCTGCTGGCCCTTACCAGTGCAGTCATTCTCAGGTCTGAGTCCTGTGAGACTCATGACCATATTTTATGCTCTCAGATTCAAGACCCCTAGCTTGGAGGGCCAGGTCCCTGTATTTATGTCACCCAGGAATATGGTGGCCCAGCTATATACCTCCAAGCACTGGGTTTCCTTTTCATTGCCTCCTATGGCTCACAGGACTATAGAGGAGGTATTGCAACCTACCTCCACACAGGCTTCAGCAACTGACTCTCCCGGTGACACTCATTCTGTATAGCCATGGCATGGACTGCACCACTTAACAGCGGTTCCTCCGTTGTTATGTGACTTGTTTGTTCCCACACCCAATAATGTCACAACGTTCTGTGCCATGGGAACCTCAAATATTATGTCCATGCCATCGGCGTTTTGGGTGAGGGCATCTTATTCCTATACTCAAACTTGCCAGTCATGTTTGTCCTTGAACAGCTTATCCTCAGAGGCTAGTTTAGATGTGTATTAAAAATGTCAATAAGACCATCTCAGTTATAGTGTTATAGATTAGGGTCAAAAAGTTGTATGCCAGAGTTGAAGTTCTCACATCTTCCTATATTCCTGTGAAGTGGAATTACATCATATACATGTTCCTTGAGCTTTGATGTTGTCATGGAAGTGAATATTAAGGCTGTGAGCTTTTTAGACATGCCATCTTGTAGTCTGGGCGATGGATACCATCATTTTGGAAGAACCATCAACCATCATCACGTCCTAAAAGATGTGATCTTAGTATTGTAACGTGTTTGGAGTAGATACTTCCATGGTAGTGCAATAACAGTGAGCCGTTGCATAGACAATGCCGAAATAACGAACGCGTTTCCCTGGAGATGGACAACAGGAGGTCCGTTACGTAACAGCGGACAGTAGAGACGAAACAGTGAGGAATGGTGTCTGTCATCCAGTCCGCAGAACACCTACATAAGCCGAGAGCTACAGAGAGAGAAGAAGACAAAAAGAAGTCAGTATTGGGATAGCCATTGCCAAAGACAGTTGAGATCCAACCGTGGCCAAGGATAGTTGAGACGTCGCATTGGAGTACTGGGCCAGAAGTCAAGTGATACTGCAAGCGATAATAATTGTAAGGTGTGTAAGTGTGAGTGTCCAATAAAGATTCGCTAAATCCGAGACCCACATGAAGTTATTTGTCGCGTGACATACCCAACATGTGACAATATTAATTGTATTGGCTGTAAATTTATGGCTAAATTAGCAGTTACTCAGGCAAGGTTGGTATAAAAGTAAAGCTATCCCTGTTTAACAGGCTGTGAAGGCTGTAACATAACAACATACCAAGAAATACGGGGGTCTGACATGTAGAAAGGTTCTCATAACATGAGACACGCAATGCTGAGATTCAGAGATCTGGATCCTGACTGTGAAATAAGAGTTGGGCTATTATATGAGAGAGTAAAATTACTTATTACCTTGTAAGATTTATATGAAAAGGTAAAGTCAAGGGATCACAATGACTGTGTGGTCTAAAGTATGCAGTGTTTTTGACTGCCCAAATACCAGGATCATGTGTTCAAATACCATGCAGGAGGTTAATTATGTCCATCCTTTATTGCATTAATGTTGTCCTATGTAGGTAGAAGCCTTGTGATGGACTGATCCAACATCCAAGGAAACCTGTCAGTTGTGTAAATAATTCTTACTTTGTAAATGTGTAATATTTATTTTGCTATAAGATGGCTTTGTCTTGATGACAGGAGGTGTAAAGACTGTGAATCGTGAGAGTCCTCAGCCCTACAAGCCCGTAATCCCTCGTGAGCTGGCCCAAGAGTTCACTCGTCCAGCTCGCTTGGATGCACTATTGGACATGCCACCTGCAAGTCGCGACTGTCAGATGAAGCATGCCTGGAATGCAGAAGATCGCTCATTAAACATCTTCGTTAAGGTATAGAATATTTTTTTATGAACAGATTATTAATGGCTTTAAAGGCAACTCAGTTGCGTTGGTTATTTACAACAGACTGAGCTAGCAGAACAGAACATAACTAGTTTAACTCAGATTTTGGGTTTCTCCATGCTAGAAGTAATGGAGGTCTCTAGAGCCTCAGTTGTGAAAGTGAGGTTAGATACACATTAACATAGGGGAGGCTTTGTACATGTATTACATTCTACTCCCTACAATTCATCAGCAACCAGACACTTGAAATGGAATCATATGCTTTGTATTTAATGAAACTGAAGCTGTGAGATAAAAATATTGGCATTAGACACTGCAGTGTAATTCGGAGAAATTATCTGCCATACACTAAAGCTAACTTATGGTTATGATCAGATAAATCACATTATATGTGATGAGTATTTCATGTAATTGGTGATGACTGCCAGCATGTTGGAAGAGCAAGTAAGCATCTTGATTAAGTGTTAACTATTAAAGCACTGAATGCATCCTGTTGTATTTTCTGCAGTCCATACATTGTAATAAATTTTGTCTTCCAAGCATTTCATAAATTCATACCCATGATATTGATATTGTAACGTGTTTCTGGTTACTGAAGACGCCGTAGAGATGGTTAATTGGTTTATTTAACAATCTACAAGAAACAGCTACAATTACTTATCACACAGTTGCAGGGTTTCACACTTTATAACCCTAATCGCATTAATCTGTTAACACTGTTGCGGGGTTTCACGATTTATAACCCTATGCGCAAATCAGTTCACTCTGTGTTCAGTAGTCTACACGTTGACAGTAGGGGAGCTAGGTATCACTGTATCACACGCTCCCAATTAAACAATCACACACACGTCCGG
Source organism: Cryptotermes secundus (assembly GCF_002891405.2). Taxonomy (NCBI): domain Eukaryota; kingdom Metazoa; phylum Arthropoda; class Insecta; order Blattodea; family Kalotermitidae; genus Cryptotermes; species Cryptotermes secundus. The sequence goes on from NW_019726223.1 coordinate 204,298, forward strand.
ATCTTCTTTCCGCGACGGCTGCTATACTCCAACTTGTAGTCGGCTGACTGGAGAACTGTTGATAACACACTAGCTCATAGGCTTGCTCGGAAATATCTTTGGCGATGGGCACGTTATAACTTGACTCGGTGCCTGTTACGTTACCACTCGGCGGTGGTCACAGTACAACTGACTGGTAGCTGCTGTGCAGTTCCCTTATATATCCGCAGTGGTGCCTGTTGCGTGCCACGTCATCCTGTTGCGTCACCGTTACGTTACCGTGCGGAGGAGGGGGAGGGGAGCGCTGACTCACCCGCCACGTCACTGCTGGTGGGGGGGGTTCTCCTTTGCGCAACATGTCACAATATAATTAAACTTACTCGTACGTTTTAATTATTCAAGTTAGTACAATAATATAATGGGAATTTCACAGGTCTTAATGGGTGGAGATGATGCATGTTCATTGCATAATCATCTGGGTATAGTACGGTTTTGAAGAATAAATACTGAACAGTCTTTAAACTGGGCCTCAGGATTGCATATGAGGAGAAGTGTGGGAAGTAGTAGCAGGACTGTGGTTGCAGCTGCATGGCTAAGGCCCCTGACTGATCTGTACACACCCTGCAATTCTTATCTCAGTCAGTAGACTGGGCCAGGTCCACTATACATTTAATTGAAAATGGCTGTCTCTCTAAATAGAATAGGAAATTTTTTTTTCAGTGAATGCACCCTGTTGTGTATCATATATTATTTTTTACTGTAAACCGTCACAACACAACAGTCAATAATAGAGCTACTTACACATGTTATTGATTGTTGTGTTGAGACGGTTTCAGTAAGAAATAATGAAATAGGAAACATTTAAATGGAGAAGAATATTGCATGTTGTATACATTTGTAGCCAGGCATGGAAATTATTTTAGAGCGTTAAAGTCCAAACATGTGAAGGAGTGTGACTGCAGTTATGGAGAACTGAGATGGGAGCTACATGTGTTAGCAGTATCTCTGGTTATAAACCATTTGCATGTCTACAAGCCATTGCCGTAATTCTTAATGATTCTGTCTCCACACACTGTGGAACAGAGATTTCTGATTTCTGTTACTTTACCAGTTTTAATCATGGATATACAGCCTTATGCCTTAAGGAATTAAATGCCCTTATAACCTCAAGAAAAAAATAAAATTGGAGCTAGAACCATTAAGAAGTAAGGCAGTGAAGTAGGGGTGGGGTGTGTGTGTGGGGGGGAGGGGGAGGCTTTCACTGAAGTAATGTAAACACTGATTTTGATTGCTGCATTTCTGAATACAATTTGCAGATGTTTTCTGGCATTATAGATAATTTATGTGAAGTAAATGTTAAAAATCAACATTAAAGAACATGGACAACAAAGTGTAAAGATAAAGTTATAATGGTGCTTAATTGAATACTTTGCCATGAAGACATATGGGGGAGTGGAGGTATAGCTTGATACATTCTTAACTTCAACTGTAGAGGTGGCTGAGTAGGCAGGTTCACATACCAGTTTTATTTCTTTGGGGGGGTTGGAGTACCTGTAGATAGAAGGCTTGTAAGCACCAGATGTCAGGAGGTGAAAAGAAAAATCTTTAGGGCTGCCAAAAATCATACCAAAATCCTACAGCCTGGAGTCTAGTGCATGTACCGTTGTACAGGTATTTGCTGTTTCATGTTTAAAATTTTCTGTTCTGCCCTATTGAAGACAGTGGATCCTGATGTCATTTTGCTTTCTTATCTTTGAGAATTACCTATTTCATCTTGTTTTTCCTTAACACGTGGCTCTGTAATAACAGCAGCAATCTGCCTTGTGGTATTCCATGTTTTGAGATATTTTGTATACTAAACATTCAGGGTATTTTAATTCTCCTGTCATTTTATAGCAAAACAGAAGAAATCACCAAACCAAACATGAGGTATTCATTTTTTCATTATCTAATACAGAAAGCCAAATCTACCAGTTCTCTAAGAATGGAACCTCATCTACAAAGCTTAAAAACTGAACAACAGACAGTCTCTCTGTGTCCAAGATATGAACCAGAAGGTAATGAAAATCAAAAGTGAAATTATATGTAATGCAGAAGCAGCTGATCAGATGATGTAGGTATGCTGGAACCTATCTCACTGGCAGGGAACGATTTCAATATGAATCAGACCTGAAATGCTGTGTTTCAGTACCTGCAATTTCAGTTCAAATTTGGCACCTACAAATCTATTTCAGGACGATGACAAGCTGACATTCCACAGACACCCTGTTGCCCAAAGCACTGATTGCATACGAGGAAAGGTGGGGCTCACAAAAGGACTGCATGTGTGGGAGGTGCATTGGTCTACCCGGCAGCGGGGGACACACGCAGTAGTAGGTGTTGCAACACAGGATGCTCCACTACATTCAGTAGGGTACCAGGTATGTATGTTGCACATTGCTAACTCAAATGTAAGTCTCCTCTTGTATTAGGTAAAGTAGAATCTTTTTGCTTACAGGTTGAGTACTTTTATCAGCTGAAAGGGAACACCTTTTCCCATAATATTGTGACATGTCAACACATTGCCAGGTGACAGCTCGACAGACAGCCTGCAATATGTCTCAACAATAGCACAGATGTTTATAGCTTGTTCCTAGGCAATAGTCAGCATGCCAATGGAATGACACGATAGCTATCGCATGACTGGTTTTCTGTGGGGTCCACACCATAACCATTGCTATGCAGTGCTTTGGTAAACAACAATAGAGGCTGTTTTTTCTATGCGGTCTGTGCCATGGCTATTTAACGAGAGCTGTAAGCTGTAAGTTCAGAGCAAATTTGAACTAGGAGTGACAGTGAGAGTGAATTTTGAGTTCTCGGTAGGAGGCAGCCACAGAGCCTTCATCGACTTATGAGGATTTAAAGTGTGATTAGAAGACATGCGTAATATTTGGAGTGATATGCAGTGCTAGTTCCTGTGCTTTAATTGCATTACCAGGAGAGGTTTAGTGTGTGTGTGTGTGTGTGTAACAGTGAATTATAAAATGTAAATCAGCGATAGCACTTAATTTAAATGTGATTAAGAGAGATATTAACCAGAGTGCCAATAAATCCAATCATCCTGACTAGAACCCGTCATTCTCGCCATGTATACCACCCTACACATGACAGTATGTAGTTGTAGCCAGCTGAATTGGAGTGCACCATCCTATTATGTCAGGTATTATTAAAAGATACTTGAATTCACAAGAACCGTGTGTGTCTAAAGTTTTTCTCTAGGCTTCAGAGAATGCCAGAGATTAATTTGTGATTGAATTATCCACTAACATTTCTCTGAGGGTTGTAAAATTCTTTGAACATTTATGACTGGCTACTGTTCTTACTTTGTCGTCCCACAGAATGTCAAAATGAGACAGAAGTATTTAATGACACTTCAGGAGCTTATCTCATTAACCCTTTCATAAATCCACACCCCCTTAGCTTCTTTCACCAAGATACTGTTATTAAAGGATAGTAAATACAGTGATGACAGTGTTGGTCATGAGCATTTAAAACGTTTGTCTGAGGAATGACTTTGTGTACTAGCATCCAACTAAGTGTTGCAGAATCTTCAGATGTTTATAATTCTCACCAGGCAATCTTTCCTTCTTTGTTATTCCATAAGACATCAAAATGAGACAGAGATATCTGAAGACCCTTCAAGAATGCCTCTTCTTATTTCATCGGTGTATCAGGACAGCAATGCCAATGGTCACGTTACATACGTTTATGCGTTCTGATTTCTCCATTGTGGTGTCGGACAGTCTTTGGAAATGAAATTTTGTGTGCTGTAGCTTGAAGCAATGATTAACAGATAACCCCACATTGCATTGTGGTCATTGGTCACATTACACATTCTCACTGTTTTTGAGTGACTGTAGTTGGGGTTTGGATTGGTAATCAGATTTATTGAACACTTACAGAACATAGCTACAAATAATTACAACAGTCTGAGTTACACACACCAAAGATTGCTGTATTTTTTATTTATTATTATTATTGGAGGGGGTGGGTTTCCCCATGCACTTAGACCAGTTATTGGTCCATTGTGCGTCCCCCTTTAATTTCTACTGTTCCCATACCCTACCGGTAGATGGTGCGTGCTATCAGCCCCGTTGAGCCAATGAGGTCGGCCCTCAGTACCTTGATGCTTCCCCCATCTACCAGAGGCATTGGAAACTACTTGGGTGGGAAAGTTTTTACCTAATAATTTTGCTCAGAGGTCTCCTAGAGACATGAGGTTCTTTTACGTGCCGTAAATCTACGACACAGGACCCATGGCTTAAAGTCCCTCCCAGAGGACTTGTTCCCTGAATTTTTCCACCCTTAAAAATTCCACGACCTCCGCCGGGTTTGAACCTGCATACCTTGAGTCATGAGGTGGGAATGTTACCCCTAGACTACAGAGGCCGCTAAAGATTGCTGTAACTGCAGCACACATAAAGACTTCTCAGTCTCCCCTAGCTGTTGCTTGGTAATGGTTTCAAATGGTGGACATTCCCCTTACTCTTGGTTCCTGAACTGTCCTTGGCCTCAGCTACAGCAACTCTCAACTAACTGACTGTCACTGACTGTCCTGCTCATAACATTATGGCATGAATTGCACAGAAAACATCATTCCTCTGTTGCTGTTTCAAATTGTTGCTACATAAATGTGCTTGTTTGCGAAGGTGTTACTCAGTAACAGCTGTTGTATAGCTGCTTTTTTTTTTCATGGTCATTGCCAAGCAGTGGGTCTACATGCCACATTATGTTTGTGCATTCTGCTTTTCCAGTGTATTGTTCGACAGTCTTTGGAAATGAAATTTTGTGTGATAAAGCTTGAAGCAAGGACTAAAATATAACTCCACGTTGCGTTACGGACAGTGGTCACATTACATATATTTGTGCATTCTGCTTTTCCAGTATGGTGTCAAAACAGTCTTTGGAAATGCAATTTTGTGTGGTATAGCTTGAAGCAAGGAGTAACAGATAACCCCATAATAATTGATGTAAAAAACACATAAATTCATAAAATTCATAAAGTGAAAATATTCACTTCAGTCATTTTGTTCAATTCCTGATTCATAATACTGAAACTGGTAAATAAACCTTTTTGTAGAATTTTAAGAATAGAAGGGATTTAGAAATTGTTCCTTTTGCACTGAACTGTTCAAGAATGTTGCCCACAATAACAGAGAGTACGTGTGATTGCTTATTTGCCGCTAGTGGGGTAGGACTAAGACCCTTGTACTGCAGCCACTTCTGACCTATTGTACCAGCCCCAGATGATAGGTGAGGGTGATTGTGGAGTAATTGGTTGAATGAAAATTGACAGAGGAAACCAAGGTACTCGGAGAAAACCTGCCCCAGCTCCACTTTGTCCACCACAAATCCCACTTGACCAGACTGAGGATCGAACACGGTCCGCTGCAGTGGGAAGCCAGCGACTAACCGCTTGAGCTATGGNACAGAGGAAACCAAGGTACTCGGAGAAAACCTGCCCCAGCTCCACTTTGTCCACCAAATCCCACTTGACCAGACTGAGGATCGAACACGGTCCACTGCAGCGGGAAGCCAGCGACTAACCACTTGAGCTATGGTAGAGCCATGTGTATGATTGATTGCATGTGTGTGTGACTGCTTTCCGCTTGCTTTCACGTTGGTATCTTGCGCAGCTTATTCTTTGACCTTGAAGATGGAGGTGATATGTTCCTCCAAAACATGAGTCGACTTTCAGTTGGCTACACAGTGTTATATGCCACAATTTAATTGTAGTTCAAATCAGTGAAAGAGCATAGTCGATATAGCAACTGGCTACAGGCTGGACGACTGAGGGATCAGAGTTGAAGTCCTGGTACAGTCAAGAATTTTCTTTTCTCCACATCGTCCAGACCAGCTCTGGGGCCTGACCACACATCCAACTAGTGCTGAGGCCAAGGAAATATGGATCTATACATCCACTCCACCATATGCCTTCATGGCGAAGTGCTTAATTAATTAAGCACAGGGACAACTTATCTTTTACCTTTATGTGTCAGATATAATTTTGTTACAATATGGCTGTTGTTTTGATATAGCACAGTCACAGACAGGATAGCTTTCCAACAGTACCTTTATACTCACATCTGCAATGTAACATAACTGACTGCTGGTGTCCACTTTGTTTTGCATCAGGGGTTAAAGAAAAAACATAGTTAAGTGTTTAAATAATAGTTGATAATGATAATTTAAGTAAGTTCTTTTGTAAAGAGAATGAATGTTAATGTGAATTAAGATTTCAGTATTATGACATGTGAATAGTAATAGGATGTTGCAACTGGATGGTAAGTAAAGAATATTATTATTATAGCAAAGGAGATGAATGTAGTTCAGAAAGATGTTTGGGACTAAATTTATATTAATGAGATTACATATTTAACAATATGAAGAGATACAGTTTTTTGTGTTAGCAGCAAGTGATTAAAAATAAGGGCCTTAAAGGTATACTGGTTTGCTTGTGCAATTTCACTGTTATTTGTACTCATTAATTAACATTTCTTCTTAAAACTCAACTAATAGTATGTGTTTGTGAACAATCTTAATTTGGCATTCCTGCATTTTCTTTTGCAGAGCCTAGTTGGCAGCAATGACCAGTCATGGGGTTGGGACCTTGGCCGAAATAAACTGTATCATGATTCAAAGCATAGTGCTGGTGTCACATACCCAATGTCGCTCAAAGCAGATCAGACGTTTATTGTCCCTGACAAATTTTTAGGTAAGTTGCTTTATACTGTAGTAGTACAAGTGAATTACCTCAGTAGATGCTTACTGACTTTATATGTGTATGGATAGACTGCAATAATATTTTCTTGAAACAGTGAGCTTAGCACTGAATACAAAATAGTTTTAAATGTCATCAAGTTATAAGAGGAATATTATGGAACAGGGCAACAGGAAACTGCAGTCTGCAAAATATACTGTAAACTGAAATAATGCCAATTCATGGGCCCATACAAAGAGTAAACTAAACCAAAATCCAAACAATATATATGAAGCTTTTGAGAAGTATTGAGGGAAGAACAAGAAGGGATAGAATGAGAGATGAAATTTTTAGAGAAGTTCTTTGGAGCATGTCTGCTGGAATAGCCGAGATCACATTCCTGATACGGGTCTTCAGGTCATCAAGTCCGTTAACTGGTGTTCGGAACACACTGCTCTTGACATAACCCCACAGGAAAAAATCCAGTGGTGTTATGTCTGGTGAACGTGGAGGCCAAGGCATTGGACCGTCTTTGCCGATCCATCTTCCTGGAAATGCCCTGTTTAGGAACACAATTTTTTTCTTGTGGGGTTTTGTCAAGAGCAGTGTGTTCTGAACACCAGTTAACGGACTTGATGACATGAAGACCCGTATCAGGAATACAATTTCAGCTATTCCAGTGGACATTCTTCACAGAACATGGCAAGAGCTCAAATATCGTCTGGATGTTCTCTGTGCTACCAAGGGAGCCCACATCGAGGTCTACTGAGGTCAATAAAAAACTTCCAGAGTTTCACAATGATCTGCCTCAAACCACATGTGGCTAGCTCAATTTGTTTGTGCGCCACAATTTTTCAAAACCCCGATGGGACTTTGTGGACACACTGTAAATAAATGTATATATCTGTACATTAAGAACATGATCTCTTCCAGATCCTCCTCATTTTAGTTTGTGCTACTTTCATTTTTACAGCTTGGAGAATACATTTCTCCTGTAAGGCAGTGACAGTTTTGCTAGAGCAAGTTGAATTGCCACATCATGCTCACATTGCATGGTTTTTCTGTGCATTGCAAAATTATGTTCACTCTATTTTTTTGGCAACAGTGTAAAGTGCAAGACAGTTGTTAGTAAGACAGAGAGAGGAGGGTGGCTTGCAGCAAGGGAAGGGATTCTTCACAAAAGGAGTGGTGGAAATAGAATGGCCACTCACGGTTCACATATTTTCAGGGGTCTTAAAATCTTTTGGCCATGCTGGCTGAAGTTGGTATAGTTGCTAATACTGCATGTATGTTTATTCTGACTTTCAGTTGTGTTGGATATGGATGATGGCACTTTGTCATTTGTTGTTGATGGCCAGTATCTAGGTGTTGCATTCCGTGGGCTTAAAGGCCGGAAATTATACCCTATTGTAAGTGCAGTTTGGGGTCACTGTGAAATCACCATGAAATATATTGGAGGATTGGATCGTAAGTATTATAGTTATATGGTCTCCTAGTTCAGCAATTACTGCTGCTAATATGCTTGAGAGCATGCTACTTTATATGACAGGATTTTCACTTCTGATAATACATTAGCGCATAATTTAACCCTTGACTGCCAAGTTGTTCTTTAGAACCACCTGCTTGAAACAGCAAGGCCATGTGGTGGTAAATGCAGTTACATAGAGAAACCCATAGTTCTTTCCTGTAAACATCAGTATATTACATTTGTGCCATATATTGACAGTTATTATTAACACTGGGCCAGTCTGTTGTGGGCTGTGACAGTTTGAATACAAGTGCACCAAGCTGATATAATTGGCTTGTGGTGTGCAAAGGGTTAACACAGAATCTTACCATATTTGTTAAAAGGTAAATATTTGATACTCATATTGTAGTCTTCTGGGTTATGACACCATGTAGTCTGGTAAGTGGTTAATAGTGTTTCAGTGGAACATATGCCTCTGTCTCCAAGGAAGAAGTCACTTCAGTCCTGAAGATGGAGACAATATGTTGCTCCAAACATTTTACCCACCAGTCAGACTACAACCTGTGTCATAACCCAGAATATCACAATATAAGTCTTCACCAGTGTGAAACCTTTAAATCTCAAATATTAATATGCATGTCTGTTAAACCAAGCATGTTTCACATCTATGCGGGAAGCATGGCAGGCGCAGTTACCAGTGACAGCGTAGTGAAGCTTAGAGGCTATTTATCTAGAAGTCCTATTGAAATGTGACACCTTCCTGCCTGCTCCTCCAGACCCTGTAAATGGATGTAAGCAGACAGCAGCACTCTCAAATCCAAATGACAATTCCCCATTAGCTGATGAGTAGCTGATCTGAATTGTGGTCAGCGACTTGCTTATTCTGGCTTTTGTTTTTTCATCTGGGTAAATGATGGGGTGTGGCTGCCTCCTACCAATCTTCCACTCTTACAATCATCTCCTCATCTCATTTTTTACCTGAATCCCCTAAAACTGAAATAATTATATTGAATAAAATGTCATTTTTATTTTAAGCAATCCACAATAGAAATGTAAGCTGACAGGTTGCATGAGAAGTCTTGATCTAGAATGTTAATTCTTCAGGTGCCAGTAACAGATATGCACAATGCTGGCAGTATTCATTTAACTATAGCAAAGGATAGTTTAGGTTTTGACATATACCTTTATTGAATATATTGTTTCTGTATGCTTGTAACAATGGTCCTTTTTCCTAATGTCCCAAAAGAAGCTGAAGTCAGCATCATCGTCAACCACTGGTGCTGCTGCTTTCCTCTCTGTGCCCTGTTATGTATACAGGGTGTCCCAGGAGGAATGGACCAAACTTAGGGAGGGTGTTCCTTATGTTAAAGTATGCCGATATAACCCAAAACACCTATGTCCAAAGTTGAACGGTTACGGAGATAATGGCCCGAGAAAAGTGTGGTCTTCTTGCAGGTCCACGCACTATACGTACCTGTCAGCTGAGACCCTTATCTGTTTGTCCTTGAGTGCTGTGAGTCACTAGCCGTAAGTTCATGCGCTACCTACCAGAGCCTACAGATTATGTTGTGGCGGGGTCATGAATGGGTGGTAAATTAGTTGTGTGATGAGTTGCTGAAATGCCTCTTGTGTTTTCACACGTGGAATATTGTGATATGCATTTTATATGTGGATTTTGCGGTCGCAATGCATGTGCTGCTGTTGAAGAATACCAAAGGCGTTTTCCCGATCGAAGGATTCCATCTCGAAGTGTATTTACGCGAATTCACCAGACATTGCGTGATACTGGTTCTCTTGCAAGTGTTTCTGTGCACTCTGAAAGGCAGGATGTACGAATGATAGACACACGAGAGCACATTCTTGATATTGTTCAGTGAAGTCCGCGTCTATCACTCGTAGAATCGCCTCTCGCATCGGCGTATCACGTATTCAGGTGTGGCAAACTTTACATCATGAAGAGTTATTCTTACCATGATCAAATGGTACAACATCTGGAACCAGGCGACCATGCACAGCGTATGGATTTGTGCCACCGGGTAAAAAGCTCATCCCGAACTGTTAAGCGTCATTTTATTCAGTGATGAGGCGTCTTTTACCCGGGATGGTGTAAATAATTTACGAAATGTGCATACGTGGTTCCATAATAATCCACATGAGATAATGGAAACGAAATTCCAAAAGAGATTTTCACAGTTATGTGGTCGGGTTATAGCGCAGCCATATTACGTCATCGCTCGCCAGTCATGTGTCATGTGCTTGGAAACCCTAAGGACAATTATGACATGGCGAGCGAGTATTTCGTACTTCAATTTTATGACTTTCCGTCACTCACAAGTTAGTTTGATGTTACGTACATTATTAACATTACAGAATCCACATATTCCTGCCAGTTTTAATATGTATTTTGTAATCAACAAGTGTGTAAGACCGGTCAAAGTTTGACACTTCTCTGGCCATTATCTCCATAACCATTCAACTTTGGACATAGGTGTTTTGGGTTATATTGGCATACTTTAACATAAGGAACACCCTCCCAAAGTTTGGTCCATTCCTCCTGGGACACCCTGTATATGTGGCCATACATTCACTGCTGCATGTTCTAACAAATCTTCTGTTACTAAGTCCCTCCACCTTGTCCTCAGTCTCCCAAATGGTCACTTATTATGTACTCAAAAGAATCCAGTTGTCCATATGTAATACATGTCTGTATTGTTATGTCCTTAAACTCACTAGTTCTGTGATGTGTGATTCATAAATAGAATAGTTTGAGATTATGTTACAGATTCTTATTTTGTTAGAGATACTGAAAATCTGATTTGATTGAACCATTCATCAGTATAGAAATCTGAATGTTTCATTATCATTTTATTATTTAGTATTCCTCAGTTTAAGGTTTTTGTCTAAGATTCTCTTCAGTTTAGTCTTACAAATCCACTGCTGTCAAAGTAACCTTCAGTGGGTTGTTCACTGTATCTTGACATGACAATGTAAACTTTGGCCTGAGAAAACTTTATCAACATGCCTCTTGTTTACATTTTCATATTATCTTCACATTTGTGCTTAAGTGTTACATTTGGCCTCTTAGGAAAGAAGTTATGAATTAACAAATGCATATTGGTATTAAGGAGGCCTTTGAAATTCAGAATGTCTGTTTCATTACTAAGCAGTTAAACATAAAATCTAATGTGCCATTGTTTTAATTTATACAGCTGAGCCCCTCCCACTGATGGACTTGTGCAGGCGGGTGATACGGCAACACATAGGCAAGCACCAGTTGGAGGAACGCATCACAGACCTGAACCTGCCTCATGCCATGAAGGTTTACCTCCTGTATCGTGACCGCAGATAACAAACTCACAGTCTAGTGTCTGGCGAGGAGTTGCTTGCCACCGAGTGACAACAAACGCTCAACACTTTCTACTAGCATCTCAGATTTGTGTAAAACTTGTCTTGCCAAGAATCCCATCAAAATTGAAAACAGTGGGGGATGGTGAACCAATTTTGTGGACTGCCAAGCAATTTGTTATAAATCCCTCACTCATTCCGTGTCATTGCTTTGGCAGGTGCAGAGTTCGTTTTTATACATTTGCAAATTGATTGCCACAAGTACCCCCTCCTTCCCCCTAACTGCATTAATGGCAATTCTTAGAACTGTACTGACTAAGTGGGGTTATTCTTTGCAGAAGATGATGTGCTTTTGATGGTTATGGATCTGAGTAAATGTGCAAAGATTTAAACATTTAATTTTGGTGGCATTTTCTTACTGTATGTCGAGTATGCACATAACTTAACCAGTGCCCGGTCCAAATCTTGTAGAACAGTGAAGTACTTCTAGTGCATGTGTGTGAATGAGTTTGTGTACAACAAGAAAACAGACATATAATAAAAGTGTTAGCAGATTAAGATCAAAATATGATTGAACCCTTCAGTTAATATTTATAATTGTTTGAAACTTAGATACCCTAGAAGTTTCATTGAAACCTATTTGTGGCTTCCACCAGAGGGACGGAAGATGAAGTGCCGGAGGATCAAGACAAGGATGGATGTGTTTCTGCTCCATGTGTCATTTTTAGGACACATTCTTTGTCACATTACAAAAATTTATGTTGCTTAACACAAGTCTCTTTCAGCTGTTTATGTGATGGGCAATGTATATTTGATCTGTTCCATTCCTTTACTGAAAGAAAATGTAAACAAGTTTTATGGTATTCACTGAGAGGTGGTAGATGATATGTACAAATATGCACAAAATATTAGTTCTGTCCTTGGTGGAGGATGTGTTTATGTTGTTCAATATTCCAGGCTCTTCCAGTACCTCATTTATTTTGGCAAAGGTTTTCTAACAGCCAGCTGGACAGTAGCACTTCGACTATAGGACACACATTTCTAATTTTTTCCTAAAATCTACTTTCAAAAACTGGATGCATCTTATATTCGAAGTAATATGGTAATACAGTCTATAATTTTGTGACCATTTGATTGTACAGTCAAAAGCAAAAGTATTCTATTCCACTTGAGTGTTTAGAGGCATGTTTCATGCAAAATTAACTGTTAGCAGATGTGCTTTTAAAGGCCAATGGCCAGTATATGTTCATAGTCCATTGTCTTTCATTTCCACAGTTTTGATACGTCGCTATTATTTGCACTTCATTCAGAGACAAATTTTTATTTTCTGTGAAGGTGAATAATTGTTGTACATTGAAAGTCTGCTGTTATGACAGTTGTAAGCTTAAAAGCTGCACAAATTTAGGAAATATATTTTAATGCAAGTACCTCCTGTATATGCTGTTGTTCCATTGTCGATCTGGAAATACCTTACAAAGTGATGAATGTTGCACAGAGGCGGTGCCAGCATTGGTCTTTAAAGTAAATAAATTGAGATAAGCGGCCTCCGTAGTCTAGAGGTAACGTTCCCACCTCAGGACTCGTAGTATGCGGGTTCAAACCCGGCGGAGGTCGTGGAATTTTTAAGGGCAGAAAAATTCAGGGAACAAGTCCTCCAGGAGGACTTTAAGCCGTGGGTCCCGTGTCATAGCTTTACGGCACGTAAAAGAACCTCATATCTCCTAAGGAGGTCACTGAGCCAAATTCAAGGACATTTCCCGCCCAACAGTAATCTCTAACGCCTCTGATAGATGGGGGAAGCATTATAGATACCACCAAGCCAGTAGAGGCCGAACTCACTGGCTTGGTCGGGACTGGTGGTAAGCACCAGTATCGGTAGGGTATAGAGACTGGTAGAATATCATAGAGGGAAGCACAATAGATCAAACTGGTCGCGGTGCATGGGGAAACCCACCTTCTCTAAATAACTAACTAACTAAATAAACTGAGATCATAAACTAAATTTGGTACATCATATAAATATAACATATTGTGACGTGCTGCCTGAAAGCCAGACTATAAGATGTCCATCACTAATGAACAGCTTGCAATTCCTAGGCAGTGAAGCCTACGCAATCTTTTCCCCAGAAATGAAAGTCTAACTGGGGTTTCCACCATTACCAATGAATTGTTTGAGGCAGACACATATTCTCGCGTTCGTTGCATACCAGCAGGCAAAATTAACCCTTCAACAAGGTATTCCCTATTCAATCCAGGAGTAAGATATAACAGTTTGTATTTGGCAAGAGACCAGCAGTTTATTTGACTTTAGCAGGAGTGAGTTTGTATCTGACAAGGGACCAAGGACAGTTGAGCTCCGAGCAGAGCAGAAGACACTTTACTAAGATCAGTGGTGCAAGAGGGTTGTATCATTGAAGAAGAAATGTCCAAAGACATTATATGTGTGAATCATTGTATTTGTGAGTGTAAAAAATGTGATTGTCCAGTAAATATTCATTCAAATGTGAGACCCACTTAAATTTCTTGTCACATTACCTAGGAACAAGTGACAGTATAGGTAGTTAAAAGGGATATATCCAAATTTAGATCTCAGTGTTCCCATGGCCAACAAGGGAATTGAAGAAAGTTGTCTTCTGGGTTTAGGCACCGTGTATTCTTCGTTTTGGCCGACGTTTCGGAGGAACGTAGCGCCTCCAGCAGCAGTAGCTGTACTACAGCTACTGCTCTCCGCAGCTATTCAACTGCTCTGAAGATGGAGGCGCTACGTTCCTCCGAAACGTCGGCCAAAACGAAGAATACACGGTGCCTAAACCCAGAAGACAACTTTCTTCAATTCCCTTGTTGGCCATGGGAACACTGAGATCTAAATTTGGATATATCCCTTTTAACTACCTATACTGTCACTTGTTCCTAGGTAATGTACAAGAAATTTAAGTGGGTCTCACATTTGAATATTTACTGGACAATCACATTTTTTACACTCACAAATACAATGATTCACACATATAATGTCTTTGGACATTTCTTCTTCAATGATACAACCCTCTTGCACCACTGATCTTAGTAAAGTGTCTTCTGCTCTGCTCGGAGCTCAACTGTCCTTGGTCCCTTGTCAGATACAAACTCACTCCTGCTAAAGTCAAATAAACTGCTGGTCTCTTGCCAAATACAAACTGTTATATCTTACTCCTGGATTGAATAGGGAATACCTTGTTGAAGGGTTAATTTTGCCTGCTGGTATGCAACGAACGCGAGAATATGTGTCTGCCTCAAACAATTCATTGGTAATGGTGGAAACCCCAGTTAGACTTTCATTTCTGGGGAAAAGATTGCGTAGGCTTCACTGCCTAGGAATTGCAAGCTGTTCATTAGTGATGGACATCTTATAGTCTGGCTTTCAGGCAGCACGTCACAATATGTTATATTTATATGATGTACCAAATTTAGTTTATGATCTCAGTTTATTTAGTTAGTTAGTTATTTAGAGAAGGTGGGTTTCCCCATGCACCGCGACCAGTTTGATCTATTGTGCTTCCCTCTATGATATTCTACCAGTCTCTATACCCTACCGATACTGGTGCTTACCACCAGTCCCGACCAAGCCAGTGAGTTCGGCCTCTACTGGCTTGGTGGTATCTATAATGCTTCCCCCATCTATCAGAGGCGTTAGAGATTACTGTTGGGCGGGAAATGTCCTTGAATTTGGCTCAGTGACCTCCTTAGGAGATATGAGGTTCTTTTACGTGCCGTAAAGCTATGACACGGGACCCACGGCTTAAAGTCCTCCTGGAGGACTTGTTCCCTGAATTTTTCTGCCCTTAAAAATTCCACGACCTCCGCCGGGTTTGAACCCGCATACTACGAGTCCTGAGGTGGGAACGTTACCTCTAGACTACGGAGGCCGCTTATCTCAATTTATTTACTTTAAAGACCAATGCTGGCACCGCCTCTGTGCAACATTCATCACTTTGTAANATATGCATCATTGTGGTGATGGGATATATATGAGTCATTGTATTTTTACCAGATATTTGCTACATAAAATTTCAACAAGAAACTCAAGATGAGGGCGATTTGAGATTTGGTCACATACAAAATTCTGTGTCTGGCATGAAAAGGCAATAAGGTGTATATTTCCAGTCAAAAAGACATACACCGGCCAGTATTACAGTAACTGTAGATCACCAGGATTGAGTTGCAATGTTTCTGGTCCTGAGGAACACTGAGAGATACTTGTCTCCATGACATGCGTTCTTTTAATGTTCTCACTGTGCACTGTAAGAAAACAAGCAAAAGGATACTGTACACCAACTTCTGAGTGGGATTTCAAACTGGCTGCAGGAGTCTACAGATGCCACCCTATAGTGTTAAAGCATTGACTCCTCAGAGACTGAAGTAAAGACATAGCTCATTTTGTAGATCAGTCCCTGAAAACTGGAAAAGAATGTCACAAGGTGTATTGTGTGTTAAACTCGGAGAAAGAGAAGTGTAAGTGCACCAGACTTATTTTGAGACCAAACAAATTTTATATTAGGACTATGCAGTCTGTGTGCAGAATTTTGATTTTCAAGGTTGATAATTTTTTGCATATTTGTTAATGTCCTTATGCACTTTGCACCTCTTCCTGGTATTTAAATCAGATTTCATTGGCAGCTCAGAAACAGCTCACATAAGAGTTGACTGGGTTAAAACTTGAAGTAAACAGACTACCTGAAAGGCCTAGACGTAGATGGGTGGAAGGTATGAAAGTGGATATCAAAGAAGTAGGATGGGGGTGGGGACTGGGATAATTGTCAGGCTCTTGTGAGCATGGTAATAAACCTTCAGGTTTCATGAAATACTGGGACCTCCTTAACTAGCTGGACAACGTTTAGCTTCTCAAGAAGAACACTGCCCCATTTAGTGAATTAGTTGAGTGGATAAAGGCTACTGACTGCTCATTTGTTGTGTACAAAATTAGAGTACATTAGGGTTATGACAAATAGTCTTGTGGCGCGCAGACTGTCAGATATGGATGTTATTGTCTTATGGACAGTAGAATGCATTGTAGTTTAGTAGATTTGTTCCAACATTTTGGAGGGCCTGATGGGGGCAGCATGTTCCTCCAGAACACTGGTACCTGTCATACTCACATGGAATGTGATATACACTATGAACAATACTGAGGAGGAGACAAAAGTCAATTTCTTCTTAATACTGCAAAGGAATGGTGTGCTTATATACAAAAATTTGTCATTTTTCACTACCGAACCTTTTATGATTATGATTGGTTATATTATGCTGGCAAAGTACTTCAGACAGGCTCAGGTACCAGCGTTTACTTGTTAACCCTTTGAAGCTTCAAGTACATCTGAATAGTATGTAATGTTCAGTACCTACCTCCCAGAAAGTAAAATGCATACATACAGTCTGTGGGCAAAATGCACAGTTTCTTAATGTTAGAGCAGGTGGCACATGCTACCACTGTGCCCCGAAGAGATGACCACAAAAACCAACTGACGAGCAGCATTGTGAGGAATGGTTTCTTTAAATCTGTTTAGATGTCCATCACAATGACAGACTTTCACTGTATATAAAATTGACATTTTAGTTTATTAGATTATAAATTCTGAGTTGATTGTGCAAATAAGAGTATGAGTCTAGCAGCAGCCAGCCTTAATGTAAGGCACTGGTTTACAGTATGGAAGTCCCAACATATAAAAGTGTTGTAATACCCAAAAGTTGAAAGCAAAGGAAAGAATGGCTATCAACAGAACAAAGAGAATGTCTGTAGAATATTTTAATGCCATATACAATCACTTTCTTTGTTCATACTGAAGATCATTTTTCTGCTTGCCCACTATTTAATTCCCTCTGAAGTACCTTGATAATTTGATAATTTGAATTCACAGCCATGAAAATAGCGAAATACGTCAGCAAGGGCAGACATCCAGCAGCTGTGAAAATAACCTAATGTGTTAAGCAAGCATTCACACAGCTGATAGTGTCTAAATTCCAAGTGTAAGCCTGCATTTAAATTCATACCATTGTGCCCCCAACCCATATTGTAAATATATAATCTATATATAAACATGTGTAACATTGGTGGAAATGACAGTGATGTGCATATATAATACCACTGACAGATGGAAAGAAAGCAGTGTGATATGTATAATACATACAGCAATATGTCTCATTTGTTGGGATCTAGAAATGTGTGAAATTGTGCATAAACTTGTAAATTTAAAATTTTACAAGTTAAGAAAACATAGTACAGATAATATGGTAAATGTTAATAAATGAAATCATAGTCTATTGGTTGGTGACAATGGAATATGTTTGTATGATTAGTATGTATTACTTTTATTTTAAAATATTTATAAAATTTAAGTGACAAAAGATAGAAATACTTTGGTACATTTATTTTTGGAAACAGAATGTTTTAATGGTCTTGTTTTTGTACAAATGAACTGCCATTATATGGCTTCTGAACAGCTGTCACATACATTTGACAAAACTTCTATATGAAATACAATGAATACTTTTATATAACAGAAAGGTATATGTAAATTTTACTGTTTTTAATCTTAATGAAATGTGTATTCATCCTCATTCTTTGACAGTATTAATATTTTTGACATCATTTATATACAGGTGTCCCAGGAGGAATGTGCCGGACTTCGGGAGGGTGTTCCTCATGTTAAAGTATGCCAATATAACCCAAAACACCTATGTCCAAGGTTGAACGGTTACGGAGATGAAGAAAGCAGTCTTCTGGGATTTGGCACCATGTATATGTTACAGAGATAATGGCCCAAGAAAATTGTGGTTTTCTGGTGGGTCCACGCACTGTACCTGTCAGCTGACAAGTCTTATTGATGTTTGTCCTTGAGTGTGGTGATAATGGCTCACACTAGCCGCATACACTCACATACCAGAATGTGCAGTCAGTAATGTTACGTCAGTGCTTGTCATTCATGTATCATGTATAGTGCTGGGAACCCTAACAACAACTATGACATGGCGTGCAAGTTTTTTTGTAGTTCAATTTAATGGCTTCATGTCACTCACAAGTTAGTTTAATGTTACGTACATTATTAACATTACAGAAACCACATATTCCTGCCAGTTTTAATGTGTATTTGGTAATCAACAAGAGTGTAACACCTGTCAAAATTTCACACTTCTCTGGCCATTATCTCCATAACCATTCAACTTTGGACATAGGTGTTTTGGGTTATATTGGCATACTTTAACATAAGGAACACCCTCCCAAAGTCTGGCACATTCCTCCTGGGACACCCTGTATTTGCAAGTATAATTTTTCTTTCACATTTCTTCATGGATTTCAAAGTTAATGTGTCAACACTATCTTCAGTTATATTGGGCAATGCTTGCAGGATGCAGTGCCTCATTCTCAGATTATTTTTACATTATTTTACTAGAGCATGGGTAATGAGGTACCGATGTTCAGAATCTCTTTACGTTGATTTCATGTATTTCTCATTTTGCGACTGAACTCATTTAAAGGCCTTGTATAAACTCATAAAGGATGGTTAAAACTGAGAGGTGGCATCTTTTGCTTTCAAGACAGACTCTTGTAATGACGACATACATGTCTTCTGAATTATCAGGCTGTCACTATAGGAATCTTGTTCTAAAAGATGAAATTTTGTTACATCAGTTTACCATCACAAAATAGCAATGGTAGTCTTTCAACTTTGTATATAATACCCTTTTTTATTAAGAAATGAAAACCTGACAGATATGCATGCTTTTAAGTGTTTGTTCTTGTGATTTAGTGTATGTGTGCGGATGTAGTCAAGTGCTTGGAGAAGAGCCAGCGCAGTGAAAATATCTGTGTTCATGTGACTGTGAATTTGGCATACATGATGTCCTCCCAGGACGGTACACATCTTCTGAACTAAACGTAATCATTTTAAGAAAAGGACTGTATAATATAAAAATAAATGCAAGGCAAATGGGCTGCTCTACAAGGGTTTCACTTTAAATGTGATTTAAATTTAGAGTTTTCAAATTATCTATAACATGTTCTGTGGCAATAAAGGTTTTCTGAGATAGAATAAGGTGATATCACAGTGGAATTCTAGATGTAGGGAGGGCACCTGTCTTCATTCATGGTTTCCTACTGTATTGTGGCATTTCTTATTGTTACTTCATACTAAATTTGATTTTTAATATACTTGGACATTTTATTAAAAATATTCTGTTTGTCAAAAGAAAATGCAGATGTAGTTTCTTTTATACAGGTCCGGATTATGATCTCCTGCCACTTGAAGAATGATTAATTGATCGAACAGATGTTGGTTTATCAGACATACAATTGATTACTAATTGTATCATGAAGTTGGAATGAATCTTATACAGTACTTCTGTCATAATCAGTTGATAGACAAAATGTCTTATGTCTTCTAATACCTGGCTGATCTATCTTCTTCTGTGTTGTCCCCTAGGTCTCTTTCTCTTAGATTTAATTCTAAGGCCCTATTACTATATTCTACACTTTTACCTTGTGAATTGCATGGACCTTATCTGTAATATGATATGTTTCAATTAAGCTTCATTTCCTGTCAAAAATCTCTCCCTTAAGAAACCATTTTCTTGTCAATCTGTTCTTGGGTCCTTGCACCACATGGCTGTATGTCTTCCCAACAGAGGTGTGTAATAACTGATTTAGGCTTTCACAGAGGTTGATGTTTTATACACTGAAACACCAACTCCAACACCAAGATTCCATGTGCATTTAGCCCTCTGAAGTGCAAATTGTTCTAAAGAATAAAAATTCAATTCTTACCTCACAGGAAGCACTTTGCATCTCCACTGTGAAGACCAATCAGTGCATGCAGTTTGGGAAATAATCACTGTTTATTTTGAGTATAACATAAAGATGTATAAAGGTGAAGGTATCTCTGTGTTTAACCCATTAAGCACCATGCCATGACTGTTGAACCCCAGCCATCTAGCCCCATAGCCCATTGCTATACACACTGGGCTATCCGACTCCTCTGAGCATCATATGAAATGCGTAAATACACTGAGTGGGCAAAATGCAGTTTTTTAATGTTGCAGCAGGTGGTGCATATAGTAACCACAGTGCTCTAAAGAGTTTTATTACTCAGCTGATTTGTTCCCTGTTATGACCCAAGCCTGCTGCTGGACCTGTATCATAATGCAACATATTTCATCAACTGACTGATCATAAACCAAAGATTTATTGCTGTGTTCAGAAGAGCGCACTTGATTGACTAAAATTTAACATGCTACATTTTACAGCGAAAAATTCTTAGCTCCTCTGCCCAAACCCAGACTGAACTGCCTGCCACATCTTCAGGCCATCTTTTACAATAACTTAGATCCAGATTAACAGTTTCTCATTTTCTTAGCAGTATAAAACAACTTCACTTTTCTCTGTGATGTCAAATATCCAGCCTTTTGAAATCGGTTTTGGTTTTATTATTTGTGCAGATTACCAGCTCGAAGTTAAGTATGTGTACTGCCTCACAGAATCCTTTAGCTGTGTTACTGTTTATTCTCATCACTGAACATCAGCTTCATGAGATGTGTACATTGAAATGTTGCCATCATTTCATGGTACTCTGACGTACACACAACTAGTCACAAAGTGTACATACTGGCCAGTAATAAATGTTTTATTCACCTTGTGGAAGTAATGTATTTCCATTTTTTTGCTGACTCACCATGAAATTAAAAGAGAATTCTACAAACCAACATCTACTGTACTATTGTAAAGTTACTTGTTTGTTAATTTGTGCCAAAACTTCACTGGAGTATTTTCATACCAGGAGACTACAATGAAATGGAGGTACAGTCACCTATTTCTAGAACTACCACCTTAACATGAACATAGGACCATACATAAGCTTATTACTCACCACTGTGAGAACCTCCGATCTCAAAATATGAACAAGTTTGTTGCTGGGGCTATGCTAAATCATGGGTGTGTGTGCTTTACATCAGTCATGCAGGGTACGTATATGATACTGTTCATGATATAAAGCATACACATACAACAAAATTTGTAACACTGACAGGATGAGTTGCAGAGATTCAGCGATTTCTGTTGTAATTTTAATTTTGAGATGCAGAAGATACCTGTCTGCAATCAGACTGTGCTTTGTCTTGACCTCAAGAATGAAATGTAATTTGACTTGTGTTAAACCTGGACTATTGTTACAGATTAAAATTAGTTAATGGAAACCTTTTTATTTTTTACAGAAATGTTCATGTGCTTGCTGTAAAATAGTTCAGGTGATTTGATGTTTGTAGCAAAAGGTTGTAATAATATTAAAAAATTTGTTGCTGCAATAAAGCAACACTCTCAAACATGAAATGTTTCAACTTTATTTCCAGTGTTTAAATTGTATCATGTGATTTGACAACACTGTTGTAACTGAAATAATCCGTATCATATTATCCTCTGATGAAAGGTGAGGCATGTAGTTGGTAAAATTGGTCAGCCTTCACCATTCTATTATTTATTTAGGGGAACACTGAGCTTTAGTATATGAACAGAAATGATAATTCATCTAAAAATCAAGCCAGTGTTTTCAGCTTGCATTGTACACACAAGTCGGCCTTGGTAATTGCATCTTCTCTTTGTTGGAGGATAGTAGGTACCATACTGAATTCCTCATTGATAATGGCTGGTCTGGAAGGCATGGAGAAGAGAAAATTCTTGATCCTACTGGGACTCAAACTCTGACCCTTCAGTCATCCAGCCAGTAGCCGGTTCCTATACTGACTATGTTGCAGTAGCATAGTTGGTTGAGGCAGTATGCAACAAGCTGAAAGGTTGTGGATTCAATTCTCAATAGGATCACTGATTTTTTTTTCAATTTACCTAACCCTTCCAGCTGCACTATGACCCTGGGGTTGACTCAGCCTCTAATAGAAATAAGTACCAGGAATCTTCCTGGGATGCAGGGCAGCCAGCATGTAAGGTTGGCAACCTCACTGCCATCTGTGAGCCGATGATCTAGAAAATGTGTGAGCCTCGATGTCTCACAACCCTTTCAGGACCAACTACAAATACACCTCCATCTATTTAGCCTGTCCACTGGGCCAACCATGACTATAGTGTTTCCATGCCTGTTCATAGAATGTACATTGAAGATGTAGTAAACCTTTTCCCATACAAATTAAAAACAGTAAAACTTGACTGATTCAAATTATGGTCTGGAGTGTATGTCATACTTGAAAAATGTTGGGCTGAAAGGGTTAAGCACTGGAGATGTGCTAGTTACCTGTACTATGAAACAAAGGAGGTGATTTAACAGGACAATATATTCTTTTTAAAAAGTATGTATATCCGTATTAAAGTAGTGTATTATAATAAGGTAGGATTCAATTAAATTCTAGGATTTGCATAGTATAATGACGTGATCTTGTACACTGATCTTCGTAATGGCTGCTTCCTCTTTCCAGCACCTTGCAACATACATTCCACGGTTGTGATAATTACATTAATTTGTAACTGAGGGCCATGCCATAGCTCAAGCGGTTAGTCACTGACTTCCCAACGCAGCGACCCGGGTTCGATCCAGGGTCTGGTCAAGTGGGATTTGTGGTGGACAAAGTGGCGCTGGGGCAGGTTTCCTCCGAGTACTTCGGTTTCCCCTGCCAATCTTCATTCCACCAATTGCTCCACAATCACCCTCACCTATCATCTGGGGCCGGTACAATAGGCCATAAGTGGCCACAGTACAAGGGACTTAGTCCCACCCTACTAGCAATTAAAAAAAAACTGTGTAACTGTCATACTAAAGATCACTTTAATTCCCGTGCAGATGAAAAATTTGTCTTCATAAGCTCGCCCAGAATAATTCCTGAGTCAACCGCCAGGGCCAAGATTGCCAGATGACACCCAAACAATACACTGCATGAGAGATTAAGGTTATAATGAAGAGGGCTGCCCTCTGGGATGAAATGCTGTGTAGCAGGGTAGATCATTACAAACATTTCAGGTGACACTCCTGGCTCCATCACTCTTCTACCTTGAAAATGGAAACAGCAATGTTCAGTATTACACCATCTTCATCATCTGTTGACATTTCCAGTAGGATGGGTTAACCTGTGACAGAGCTTCCTTGCCAAGCAAGTTGGCTGAAGCAGTAATGCTTTTGAAGTGTATTCAGGTGGGGCCCGACTCAAATCTCAACCATGATACTATCTTGATAGGTCTAACATGGCTTTCCTTACTTCTACTTAGATGCCAGGGTAGCATTTCAAAATTTGCCATGATTTCTTTCCTTCCACATCCTGTAGACAGAACTACTTACAGCATCATTAAATAAACCAAAATAAATAAAACTAAGTCTTCCCTCAACATGTTTCCGTCATTAAGCTTTAATTTGGTTGGCTTCCACTTCAGATTTTGTGTAATGGTCTGGTTTTTAGATGTCACTTCTCTTTCATCTCTTGATACTCCAGAGAAATTTATCATTGATTCTATAAAGTGAAGTCCTTGAGAAGCTCAAGATGCTCACCACTTGTTATGAGATGCAAGGTTCATTATTCCACATCCTCACACCACATTTCCTTCAAGATCCAGTTCACTATTATCCTTCCATCCTCCCTTCAGGTTTTGGGGCCAAAATTTTGTATATCATCTCTTCCATATCTACTTCTTTCATTTCTTTATACGTGTACAATGAGCTGGGATAGTTCAATCAGTGAATGGATTATGGGCTAGATCAGGAAACGGGTTAAATTCCTAGAAGAAGACATTTTTCTCTTCTCCACAGCATTCATACAGACTGGGACCCATCCAACATCTGCTGTGCTCTTTCCCCTGGTGCAAAGCAGTCAGAGTGTGAAGCTGACCGCTCATTTCCATCTAGTACTGAGGCTAAGAATGCATGGAGCTATACTTTCATGCCCTTATATATCTTTATTTTGTGATGCTCAATTAATTACAGAGATAATTTTACCTTACCTGTTTACACAAAATTATTACTGTTCTCAGGTTTTCATCAATCAACAAACAAATTGGTAGACTACTGTCTACTGGCATGAGATGCTATGTATGGGAGCCCCAGGTCTTCTCATTTTCCTGAATCACTGATGGTTTTCCCTGAATATGAAGGCAGCAGGTTCCTCCAAAATGTTGGTACCTATCTCCCAAATATGTGGCATCACATCCCAGAAGACACAGTCCCTCCTTTGAGAACCTCAAATCCCGGACAGTAAATATACAAATTTTTTTCTGCATAACTATTAGACTTAAATGATGAAGGCATGATTAAGCATGATACACAAGGAATACTGGTAGTTCATAAATAGCATCTAAATTACACTGAAAAATCACTGTCACTATCACTTGTCTTGTGATACACAAGGAATACTGGTAGTTCATAAATAGCGTCTAAATTACACTGAAAAATCACTGTCACTATCACTTGTCTTGTGATACACAAGGAATACTGGTAGTTCCGTCTAAATTACACTGAAAAATCACGGTCACTATCACTTGTCTTGTGGCTTCATGTCTTCAAGCTTTTTCAATAATGAATTACCAAATGAAAGTTTATATGAAGAACTGATATGATTCAGTAATGCATATGGGGTTTCAAAATACCTGTTAGAGAATTCCATTTTATTATCATAGGCATGTCCAACAATCCTGAAACCACTGGCACTCAGTTCTACACAGTATTGAACTCCCTCCACAGTTGTTATATTCAGATAAATGCATTGATTGGTACTTCTTAAATTGTCTGATATTCCTATGTTCTGGACATGTTCCTGTACATCTTGAATGACTGCAGCTGCTTCTGTTTTCCACTGCTCTTCATTTAACAATATTTCTTCGTGGTGTTCTGCCATTATATTGGGGCCTGAGACAGAATATATGTGTATTAAAACAGTGTGACATGATGATGAAAAGTCAGAATCTCGGAATCAAGAGAAATCTTGCAGAGGTGTCCACTGGCACGTAACATCAAGCACCGATCCCCAAAAGTCATGTGTGCTCAAAATAAATCCATGACAGTGATATGCACACACAGCAGCTGAATTGTTTTCCCATCAGTCCACAACAAAGCAATATACAGAGTTGCAAGCCAACAAAGGAGTCCATGGTATCATGGCTCAAAACCTAGCAACGTGTCTGTGTAGACACAGCCAGCAAGGTACCAAGCAAGAGCAGTATAACAGATTGTGAAATTATAGTGAACACTTGTAAACTGTATTAATTATTTGTACATAAGACAAACCACTGATCACCTCTGTGGTCTAGTGGTCAAAGTTCCTGGCTATAGATTCAGACGTCTGGGTTCGATTCCCAGCACTACCAGATTTTCTGAGTGGTAGTGGGTCTAGAATGGAATCCACTCAGCCCTGTGAGGATAATTGAGGAGCTATTTCAAGGAAATAGCGGCTCCAGTCTAGAAAAACGAGATTAACAGCCGTGGGAATCTGTTGCACTGACTCCCACCCGTGCGCATGCATGCGCACACACCTACATTGACTAGTGGATCTCCCCACCCTCCATGATTGAGACTATACCGTCTAGCAGGCCCAACTTAGAAGACCCCCCCCCAACACACAACTGATGACAGAAACAGATCCAAATTCTAAATGCTGCATATTACTGGTACGTGAAGAAACAGGCAGTACTATCACTTAGAATTTCAATGGTTTAGTCTGGGAGGAAGTACCTATGCATATATCTGGGGAATACTGTTAACTGGCAGGAACAGAAATGGATAGGATTCAGAATGAAGATATAGGTCACTAGCAGAGAGGATGATCATGCACAACACTCCCTACCTAGGATGAAACAGTATACTACACTACATGGATTGACAGATACATAGAGAGACATGCCTTCATGGGAATCAATTGATAACATAAACAGTAACAAGAACAGAGTATTCAGGATAGAATAATCTTTTCAAAATTGCTTCTAATTTTTATTATTAATATTTGTTATACTTGCTTCTCTTCAATTTTGATTTTCTTTTCCAAAAATCCAAGGGGAGGGCGATGACTGGTTCCTCCCCCCACCAATGACAACAGAGATAAAGAAGTTCCCAGGCAGGTGGATATAGATGCATTCCACATACCCTAGTGAGATGGATGGGATGTAAGTCATAATAAGCTGATATATACATACCTCACAGGAAAAAAAAGTCAGTTCAGTTACTGATCTGCTTAAATTTCTGACTTTGAGCTAAAACTCTCATCTCTGTAGAAGCTGAAATTTGAACTTCAGAAAATACCTCGATGGTGGATTCTGTTCTGCAAGAAATAACCATTAATGCAATATGTGTATTCATAACATATTTAAACAAAATATAAATAACATTGTTAGTGACTCACATTCTCTGTTCTGTTAACTGTTATGGCAACCAAATAACCGTACATTTGTACGAACATAACTATGAGATTAGATAAGCATATATGATATAGTTCAGACTATCTAGCTTGTGGCATATCCATGTACCTTCCTTTATGTGTATTAGTAACCCTCCAGAGAGTTCACTCAGCCTGTTCATCCCATTTGTATGCATCAGACAGCTCAGCAGATTGCAATGAAATCTGATAACTGAAGGACTGTGTGAAAATCTGTCAATCTATTTCAATTTTCATTTAGATTGGACAATTTAGTGACCAATTTATATGAAGACCTACATGCATACCTTGCCCAATATTTTCAGAGAAAAAGTTTATCTAATCAGAGTTGTGAAGAAAAATTCAAAACATAATTTATGTCCAATATGCTTCTTACATCTTATGGTTTTCAAGATAATTAAGCAAATCTGTACTAACCACAGGCTTCTGAATTTCCATAAACTATCTTAGATTGTCCGCATTTTTCACAGATGAAACAACAAATAATATGAGCTTTCCGTTAGAAAAACTGTACCTTATGACAGAGAAATACGAGTAAAGGGCACTGTCTTACATAGTAATGGAATATTATAGTGCCCAGAAGAAGCGGCTTTCTGTTTTCAGAATGCAATCATAGTGTCAAACACTTTGGAGTTAATACTTGGTACTAGAGCGTTCCCCACAATGTCATGTTTCGTTGCTGTTTTTATTACACAGTTGAGCCTCCTGGTCTTCCTGATTAAGGTAATGTTCAGTTTATCTCAGGGTATGACGAACCACACTGAATTCTGCACTTTAACGAAGGCCAAATAATTTAACCTCTCTAAACGCCGAAGTTCAAATATACACATTAGTATACGAAGCAGGTATCTAATTAAAAAATAATTTGTCATAACCCTGTAACACATTACGATACGCAACCCTATAACTTCAAGTCTGCAAAATATACATACACTGCTTCAAGTATATGCCTTGTAACTCGTCTGACATCTTCTATAAAACTAAATGTATATCCCTAAAACCTCATATTGCTATTCTACAATGAACTTCCACTTACAAAACGCCTGAATTTTCTTTCGACATAAACCATAATATTTAGAGAGCATTCTTCACGGATCAGAATTCGTGGTCATTTCACACTGCATTACGGGCAGGGATCACCAAGAGGTTAATGGGTTACTGGCATAGATGATTAAAGACCCTAGCAAGTGCCAGACTGAGAGGGGAAATGTGCATTAGCGACATCTACGGTAAGGATACCATAATACTTTTTTACCGGGACATTTGATAAAAAAACGGTACACGATAAAAAATTAATAAAAACAAAAATAATACATTATATTAAACATGTTTTTGTTTTCACGTGATTAAATACGTCCAACCGACAACCATGTGCAATACAAAATTTCCCGTTACATAACGTGCATTCAACATACTCATTTAATATACGGATATTTGCTCTTAATACCGTCATTAATTCTGCACTTGCATTTTGCCATCACTATATGGACAAACCCTATCAATTCTCACAGGCTCTCATAACACAACGTAACGGTCAACAAAAGGTGCAGAGACTGACACAAACAGAACATCAATCAAGGAAGAAAATCAAAATACTTACTTACTTACTTATAGAGCTGAGCCCTTCTTGAGGAGAAACCAAAACTGCAGCTACTCAAGAATTTCCCAGCATTTTATGGAATCCGAAGGTTCATTACCGTTTTCACTAGAGCCCTCCACATGTCAATATCCTGAGCCAGATCAGTCCAATTCATACCATACCATCCTATCGCCCTAAGATCAATTTTAATATTGTCCACCCACCTGTGCCTTGGTCTTCCCAGTTGTGTCTTTCCTTCTGGATTTCCCACCAATATCCTATATGCATTCCTCATCTCCCCCATTCATGCTACATGCCCTGTCCACCTCATCTTCCTTGACTTGATCATTCAAATTGTACTTGGATAAGAGTACAAATTATGAAGCTCCTCATCATGCAGTTTTCTCCAACCTCCTGTCACTTCATTCCTCTTTGGTCAAAATATTCTCAACACCCTCAATCTATGTTCCTCCCTTAATGTCAGAGACCAAGATTCACACCCATGCAGAACCACTACCAAAATTATAGTTTGGCATATTCTAATTTTTGTTTTGGGGCAGCAGACGAGAAGACAAAAGGTTCTGGAACGAATGGTAGTAAGCATTACCAGAGTTCAATGTCTTAATTTCCTCCTCAGTCAGGTTCTGATTTGCTATTGTCATTCCCAAATATCTGAACTGTGCCACATTTTCAGAACTTCTGTCTTCTACCGTTGTGTCATGATTTTGCCTTGCATTTTGGTGACAAGAAAATATATACTTAGTTTACTTGTGTTTACTTCTAGGCCAACCTCCTTACTTGCATCAATTCAAGTTTGTCTTTCTTTATGGTATCTATATTATCACTCTGTAGAATCACATCACCGGCATAGACCAACAGTTGATGTGTCCTGTTCAATTTCTGTCCCACCTGGTTTTCCTGGACCTTCCTAATGGCACATTCTAAAGCAAAGTTGAAAAGGAGTTGCAATAAAGCATTTCCTTGTCTTAGACCATTCTGGATAGAAAATTTATCAGACAAATGTTTACTTATACAGACTTTACTATAAGTTTCATTTAAACACATTTTAATCAGTCTAACTAGTTTCATGGGTATCCCAAACTCAATCACAATTTTGTACAATACTTCCCTCCTAACTGAATCATAGGCTTTCTTGAAGCCTACAAATAGCTGATGCACTGTCTCATTGTACTCCCATTTTTTCTCCAATATTTGATGAATGCAAAAGATCTGGTCTGTTACATCGAAACCCACACTGATGATCCCCAATTATTTCATCTATATATGGACTTAACCTTGAGAGAAGAATATTGTATAAAATTTTGTATGAAGTTGATAGCAGTGATATCCCCCAATAATTACTACAGTCAGTTCCATCACCCTTCTTGTGAGCTGGTACAATTGTAGACTCCTTCCACTGATCAGGAAATTTTTCCTTATGCCAAATAAAAGTAATTAGATTGGGGATCTTAGAACTAAATATTTCGCCTCTTGCTTGAATAAGTTCTGCCTGAATTTGATCACTACTGTATGATTTATACCATTTCAATTTTGCAATAGCACTTTCAACCTCAATAGGGCTAGGATCAGTTACTAACGGCTCTGCTGTATGGATTTCTGTCTGCCTAACAGCACTGACCCTATGTACATTCAATAACAGAGAAGTAGTTCTTCCACCTATTCAGAATGTTGTAGGAATCTGCAAGCAGATCACCATTCTCATCCTTCACTAAGTTACTGCTAGGTTCGTAACCCCTCTTAAAGTCATTTATTCCTCTGTACAGGTCTCTAATGTACTTGTTCTTTCTGTTCACTGCAAGCTCATCAATTTTGTCTTTCAGATATTCCCTCTTTTTATTCCTGAAATGCCTGCTGGTTTCAAGTCTTATATTGTTCAGATTATCCCTATTTATTTTGCTTGGATCCTGTAACCACTGTGATTTGGCTTGTTTTCTTTGGTCTAATATTTTTGAGCATCCTTCATCGAACCATGGCTTATGCTACTTCAGTTCATAATAACCTAGACTCGCCTTGGCGGAAATTTTTATATTTTCTCTAATAGATTCCCAAGCTTTATTAACATCCACCTCAGGGTCCAAGTTTTCCAAAGCCGCTAACCTATTTGAGATTTCAACATGATACTGCTCTTTACCCTCTACCTCATTTAATTTCTTGAAATTGAACCTCTCCATATGAACTCTGTGCATTGTTTGTTTGCTCACTGTCAGTCTTTCCCTAACCTTTGCCACCATCAGACAGTGGTCAGTATCACAATCTGCTGCCCTGAATGATCAGACATCAAGTATACTTGAATGCCGTCTCCTATCTATTAAAAAATATGGTGGAACTGATTGTGTATCTTCCCATCTGGAGATGCCTAAGTAAATATATGGTTATGATGTAGGAACATTATACTTTTGACAGTAGGATTTTTTGATGTGGCAAAATTTACTACTCTAACTCCATTATCATTACTAATTTCATGCAAACAGTCATTCTGAACCGTGCAACGGTTCTTCTCCGTTAAGTTTCTTTGAGTGGCCTCTCTGGACACCAGGATGCGAGCC
>NW_019726223.1:235390-283702 GCF_002891405.2 Cryptotermes secundus
CCCCCCCCTCCTTAGCGTGATTGCAAGCCTTTGTGGCAAGTCAAGACAAGCAATCGTTCTCTTCTTCCCTTACATCTTCGTCTGGTAACATCGCTACGACTAAATTTGGTTTTGGAACAATTAAGTTGATGATACTGAAATTTTGTTTCGGCACGTAGCGTGGATTGAAGGGGGAGAAGCAGCCCTCACGAGCTAGTCGGGGCTGGCTGGTTCGTGAGGTAAATGTTCGAGTTTCCTTGGCCAAACCGCAAGTAAGTGACTTCGTGGATTTGTGCACGCCGTAAGGCGTATTGGCTTTGGTTGTATACGCCATGTGGTGTGGTTTAGTTGATTTGCTGTACCGCAAGGCGCAGTGGAATTTTTGGTTTTAGTTAGAGGTTGTTATAACCAGCAATTGCCCTTCAGGTGTGGTTCTCCTGTTTACTCAGGTTATCAATGTACTTCCTTGTGTTAGGAAAAGTTGATTGAGTACATGTGTACTGGATGTTTTTGGATACGCCATGAGGTGTGGCACAGTTGATTTGGTGCGCCACCAGGCACCATGTAATTCTGCTTCAGTCAGCCATTGTATGTAATAACCAGTAACTGCCCCTCAGGCATGTTTTATTTGTATACTCAGGTTATCAATATATTTCCATGTTTTAGGAAGGTGTTTGAGTATATGTACACTGTGTCGCCATATGTTCCATATTAGCTCCCGCCTAGTTGATCCGCCCAGCTTTGCCTGCTGTACCATCCTTGGTTTTTCTCTCTCGAGATCCCTTACTAAATCTTAGGGAGGCATACTNAGTATTTAAAATTTAAAAACAAACAAGATTTCCTTATGTGAAAATATCTGAATACTTCAATTTCATTTTGAATATAGAGAAAACATGTTAAGTTGCATTACGTGCGAGTAAGATGTAGAATCATCATACAATTACATCTTCTTCAGTGCATTTTTAATTCAGGAGAGAATGTGAATACTGATACATACTCTTTGTATACCATGAACCTTTTTTTTTTCTTGGCACTACAGCCCCAGTGGGCCTAGGCCTACCTCCATGAACTCCGTTCACTTTGGTTTTTCTAGATCTTACACATCCAGTAGGACTCCTTGGGCGAGTGATCAGCTTGTCACAAGGCCTCTACCTGTAGACAAACACAGAAAAACGCACACAAACATCCATGCCCTGAGTGGGATTCGAACCCGTGATCCCAGCTTCCGAGCGAGCGAAGACAGTGCATGCCTTAGACCGCTCGGCTACCGTGACCGGCATATCATGAACCTACCACATTGTAATTCCGACTCAGTGACCACTGAAACAAATAAAAACTACAAACTGTACAGGATTCTTAAGATAATGCAGGATTCCACTTGCTCATTCCTGCCAGAAGTATCCTCAGGTACAGCAGATTTCCTGCACCTTCAGATTTGACCTTAAAAACATGACCCATTAACCGTTGTTAACAACATGGTTCTCATTAATCACTGACTATATATTACAATAAGTCTACAATAAGTCATTAATCACTGTCAGGAGTACTCGTATATTCACAGACAACTAATACTTATTCTTACAATATGATTCATTAATCGATGTCAACACTCACTAACCCCCCAGAATTTCAACCAGGGATTAGCAGGTTTCTATGAAGAGTTCCACCTTCTGAGATACAGTGCCATGTAGTCAGGTAAAAGTCAGCCCACATTTTAGAGGAACATTCATCCATCCTGCTTCTTGTTGGTTTCTTGCTTGGCTTACTCTTCAACCCTCAAGATGAAGGCATATATTCCTCCTGGACTACACAGGAGACAGAACTCTTCAGCATTTACTTACTTATATTTATATATTTATCCTGCTGCATAGTAATTGGACTGAAGGAATCCATCTCAAAGGTGGAAATACTGAAAATGTAAATGTTAGGACATTTGTAGCATAGGGATCTGAAACACACCAACACAAAATTTAACATGATATACTATGGATTCTGGATGCAGTAATATATTCTTCTTAAACTCTGATTTTCCTTAAGACCATAACAGAAAATTTCCTTCAAAACACTAAAAACCATGTAATGTACAATGAAAACAAAATCACTCCAAGAAAAATAATATAAACCTTCAATAAACAGCGTAAAAACCTAAAATGCACAATGATAAATATAGTTCACCCCTATATTTGTGTGCTATACCTTTTAATTAATAAGTTGTTATGGGTAGGTAACTACAGTTTAATGCTTCTGAAAGTGACTGTAGCTCCAAATAAAGGCAGACATGCTTAACTAGTATGTCCACTTATACATATATTTGGAGACATTATGTAGGTGTTCACTTAAACACACTGTATACACAACAGTGTGTTCTGACGAAACACAACAAGTAGTAAAAGTAAATTAGGTGTTAGGTTTGCCTGCTGCCTTTAGCAAAATCTCATACATTTCAGTAGAAAATGGTAAACCTAAAATTAATATTGGTACTTTGAAGATGTGTAACACTAATCTCCAAGAGTAACACAATTCAAGTACCATAAAGAAACAATTAGATCTCTATCCGATATGTGTGTGTGTGTGTCCGTGTGTATATATAAAAGAGTAATTTCTTTGGATATTTCCTTGAAATTACAAAAGATACAATTAGAGAATGTCCTGAAGAAAAGTCGAAGCAAACCAGATATCTTGGGAGAAGCAATCTTTAGCTTGACAAACGGGAATGTAAACATTCTAAATGCAAGTGATGTTCTATAGAAACCAGCTGAAGGTGAAGGTTTAATAAAAATCAGTCTGTTGAATGATTAGTGAATCTGAGTCAAAGAAATTCAGTATACAACAGTAGTGGATGCAGTACCAAGTGGACTCACTCTCACTCCACTAACAATAATAATAGTAATAGTAGTAGTAGTAGTAATAATAATAATAATAAAAGTAATAATGCAACAAGAATACTGACATACTGACCCACTGCTGGGCAACAACTCAGAATACACATTCCGGCATACACGCAACAATGGGAGTTGTATTGTGCAAATGATTTCATTGGTTTTGAAACTCATTTTGCTGAAGTCACTAATAACATAGTGGAAATTGGACAGCAACTTGGTTTCAGTGAGTTAGATTCTGTCGACGTAATTGAGTGCAGCAAAGCGAACACTTATGAACTAAATAATGAAACACTTATTAACATAGATGAACAATGGGCTTATGAAGAATGGGAGGACAACTTTGACAACGACGACTGTGTTGAAGTGCCTGCACGAGAATTAACAGCTGAACAACTATCAAAAATTACTGGAATGGTTGAAACCTTGTCAGAGCATATTATGGAAATTGATCCCAATAATGAACTTAGCCTTACAATTCGCAAAACGATAAACAATGCAATTCATTGCTACAAAGAAATGTATGAAGAGAAAAGGCGAAAAAAGAAAAATGTGCAGACATTAATATTGAAATTTTTAGAAAATAAAAAATTAATTGTGAAAAGCATGAATTTTTTTAGATTATTTCTAATAAAGACATTTGAATTTATTAATCACGTTTTATTCATTGAAAAATGAAGATTTTCTTGGAACCAATTATCATTTTCTGTATGTATTTAGTTCCTTGATTAGTCTGGTTTCAAACAGACCGGGACATTGGCGGAACCGATTACCTGGACTATGAGAGGTACTGCTGTATTATTAAATTTTCCATTACTTTATTTCCTGGGTTTGTTTTTCTTTTGGGGCTACCTTTCACTTCATTAAACCAGATTATTACTAATCTGGATTAATTTTCCCCAATAATTCATCTGGATCAGCGAGGGTTTACTGTATTCCAACAGTTTTTGCATACATCAGAGATAATCAACATCCACAAATCAATAAATTTGCAAGATACATGTTAACATATTCTATGAAGTTTTGCTCAATTAAGACTAATTTTCTATGTGACTTTTCTTTTTATACATTTTGTGTGATACATTAGTTTGTGATATAAAATTTACAGTTCTCTAAAAAACAATATACATAAACTGCATTACTGGTGAAAAATCTGGCTTTTTAATCCACTTTTTTAAACTATGGTAGAGATTTCACATGAACATTACAGTACAGTACTAGAAACAAACACATCTTAAGAAACTTTAAAACCTACAAAACACAGTTTGCAAAAATTGTCTTGAGAAAAAATACCAGAAGTGTGTCACTGAACACTGTCCTGTGTTCCTTGTTTTCATTCTCAACAATACACAGATTTATACTTACAATATTTACAGTACAGAAGCTGGGACAGCGCAGTCCATATTGCGATTACAGGCTGGATGGCTGAGGGGCCAGAGTTTGAGTCCTGACAGGGGCAAGAGTCTTCTCTTCTCCATGTCAAGCAGACTGGTTCTGGGGTCCACCCAGCTTCCTGTCCCATGGGTACCAGGGGCTCTTTCCCTGGTGGCAGAGTGGCTGGGGTGTGAAGCTGACCACTCCTCTCCAACTAGTGCCAAGATCGAGAATACATGGATGTATACATCCACTCCCCTTTTTGCCTTCATGGGATAGTGCTTAATTAGTGAAGCACAGAGACAACTTTACTTTATTTATGTTTGTATTAATGTTATCTTTAACCCACTGATGACAGTGGCCACGCAGTCTAAGGCTGGATGTCTGTGTGCACTCATTCTGTGTTTGTGTTGTTCTGTGTGTACGAAGGGGCCTTGTGATGGATTGATTCCCTGTTCAAGGAGTCCTACCAACTGGGTATCGGATCGAGAAACTGAAAAAGCAGCCAACGTCCAACAAGGGGGGGGGGGGTCAGTATGGTATAGAAAACTCAAATTACTAACAGAAATGGAATGACAGAGCAGCAATGACATATAGGTTCTGAGACCAAAGGGACCTAAGAACGCCTAGGAAAATATGGATCAGTAGTGTCTTCAGTTTAGAACAGGGAATGAAGTAACCAAAACTTATGAGGAGGAGACCAATGGCAATTGATGGGATACAACTGACAATCCTTTGAACACTAAATTTGTGTGCCAACCAATAGAAATTGGCAGTTTTGCCATTGCCACTAATCAAAAATAAAGAACTTAAAAAAAAATGTCAGCATGCCTATAATTTGAATCGCCTGACAAAACAGCCAGATGTGTGTATAAAAATAAATAGACCTCGAATAGGAAAGGAGGTGTACATAGAAATGTACCTCAGTCAATGAACAATGACCAATGAATCAACTATTACCACAAATATTTAATAACAAGAATATGAACTGATATATTTACAGCAACTGTATATGATCTTCACATACAAAAACTCTTATGGCAATCTAATATGGTGAATGTCAGATAAAACAAAGAATTGATATAAATTATATCAGCACTTCACACAATTTCTTCTTTCAGTTTCACTGTTCTTGGCACTATACAGGTTATGTGAAACGTGTCATACTTACAACCTCTCATCTTCCTTTCTTGATCAAAAGTGCTACTTTAATCCCAGTACTTGATAAGACCATCCCAGCCAGCAGTAACGAGTTTACTAGGTTCATGTGGGTGCCACAGCACTCCAATGCATACACTGTCATGAGCCTTCCATTTCTTGTACAGCTTTGTGGTTTTCCAGTCCCATATATAACATTTACCATCAGCATCCCCTGATACCAAGTAGCTGCAACAAAACAGTACAGTTAAACGTTAATACAACAATCCAAAAACTGATTCAAACTACTATGAAACATACTAAAATATTTTAACAAAATTTCTGTTTACAATTTGGTTTCAAAATGAAGGACATGGTTTGAAGCTTTATGAGATTTGAGCTTGCCATGGTGATGAGTATCAAGGTTAGGTCTTCTGTGATGTGGCAATGTGTAGTTTACTAAATGGGTACAAGCATTTCAGTGGAATCAGCTGTCTCCATCTTCAGGGTATAAGACTCACTACTCTATCCCAAAGATGGAGGCAGAAGTTTCCTGCAAAACATTGCTACCTGTTACCTATGTAATAACTCCATGGCATCACATCCCTAAAGGCCGTATCGTCCTCTAAACTTTGTTTTGGCATTTATTTTACAAATCTAATCCACAACATTATGTAATAACTACAGCTGTTAAGAAAATAAATTTCATCTGACAATGGTCATTTCATATAACCTTTTCTGTCCTGACCATTTCTTTTTAAACCACAAATGAAGAGCTTTAAACAAGATGAGTGGTTAGTGTTCAGACAGTGGTGATGTCTGCTTAACATGGATGAGCAGTTAGTATTTCAAGTGTGTCTATTACTAGCAAAGTCTTTGATTTTGGTAGGCACAGTCTGGATTTTCATATTATGTAAGGTACTCTGTTACTTGTCAGACATAAAGTTGTGAATTGGTGACATAAAATCAACATTTTGGACAGCAGAAGCATGCGAACAAGCAAGCAAGTCACTTCTTGGTAGGAGCTAACCTCGGGAAGTTCATAGTTGAAAGAAATTAGAAGTCAACCTGTGGAGACTTATAGCGTGATCAGGGGAGTTTGTTTATGTGTAATATTTGGAGTGTGTAATTCAGTGAGACTGTTATAGTTCCTGTGTTGTAAATCCATGAAGACTAGTGCAGACAGACTGAAGAGAGTAGTGTGGAGTGATTGTAAACTGTGTAAAGCAGCAATAGTATTGTGACATGTCGACCCATTGTTGGTCGACAGGATGTGGAACAAGGTCAGGTAACCCGCTTCTAAGCACCAGCCGGTAAACAAGACTCCCATGCAGGCACGATTACATCATATTGCAGTAGTGAGGAGTCACATGACCTCTGCATTTCCGTGAGTGACATCATATACCCCCATCCAGTCCACTGCTACATAACGATTGGTAAACACCCCTCCATGTTAGGCTGTGATGTCACACAACAGTGCAGTCCGTGCCGTGGCCGTTGCTGGGCAATCGCTAAGTAAACATGTTCCAACAATAAGTGCTGTTTTCTGTGTGGTCAGTGCAGAGGGCATATAATGACAGTATTCGGCAGAACGAAAGTCAGTATCCATCAGCATTTGGCAGTATTTGAGAGTGGCAGAAGCTGGCGAAGTTGAACCAGGAATACAGAAGGTCGCCCTGTGAGAATGTCAAGTGTGACTGGAAGATTTCATGTGTAATACTTGTAGTGATTTGAGTGCTAGTTTCTGTGTGGAGATACATTGCTAAGAGACGAATAGTGCAAGACAGAGATAGTGTGTGCAGTGGTGAACTGGAAAGTGTGTAACTAAGTGGTTAATAAAACCAATTACCAATCTGAATGGGGTCTTCAGTAGACAAACATGTTGCAGTAAAATAATTAATTGCAGTTATGACCTGTAGCTTGTTAAGAAATCCAATTACCAATCCAAACCCCATCTTTAGTCAGCCGCAATTGACAACATGAATCTTGAAAGTATGTGCGATTTCTAATACGTAAGCAACCCAAAAGACATACTAATGAACAATAACTCTTCTTCCATTAAGTCTCCTGAACAGGTGGCCTCCATAGTCTAGGGGTAACGTTCCCACCTCATGACTCAAGGTACGTGAGTTCAAACCTGGCGGAGGTCATGGAATTTTTAAGGGTGGAAAAATTCAGGGAACAAGTCCTCCGGGAGGGTCCTATGTCGTAGATTTACAGCACGTAAAAGAACCTCATGTCTCTAGGAGACCTCTGAGCAAAATTTGGCAAAATGTTTCCAGCCCAAGTAGTTTCCAATGCCTCCGGTAGATGGGGAAGTTACCAGGTACCACTGCCAGTTGAGGGCCGACCTCGCTGGCAGAAAGAGGAGAGTTATCGGGTACCACTGCCAGTAGATGGCCGACCTCGCTGGCAGAAAGGGGAGATAACGGGCACCAGTATCGGTAGGGTATGGCGACAGTAGAAATTAAAGGGGGACGTACAATAGACTATTAGTCGCGGTGCATGAGGAAACCCACCCCCTCTATACTGAATAACTGAGGTCTCCTGAACACTTTAAAATTTAGACCTCATAAGGGAACACACTCAACCATAAAACATTTTGCGAGACCTTATATATATATATATATATATTGACTGAAGCTACAATACAATGCTACTAATGTAAAAACTGTGATTTTGTCACCCTTTTAGGGATTATTCAATTTGTATCATTCAAAAAGCCATCCCTTAACTTTCCTTATGAAATAAACCTTTAGACACAGTTCTTACTTATACAGAATGAAAACAAACCTCATATCCGGTGAGAAATCAAGAGTGCATGCATAACCAGCCACCATATGTCCGCTGAAGGTTTTCTTGCGGTTCATCTTAAATCGATTCAAAGCTGAAAATATGACAATCTTGTTGTCCATGCTCTGGCATGCCAGCCACTTCTGGTTTGGTGACGGTGTCACTGCAGGCATTGAGTGCATTGTGGGATCAGCTATATACTTCATATCCACTGGAATATCCCTGGAACAAATGAATGTTACAATGCAGGAATGGAAGCAAATGATATATATTTTACAAAAAGGACTTTTTACCTTGACATAAAATCCAGTTTGACGAACTCTGGTTTTTCCACTCAACATATGCCTGTTTTTCAGAATTCTGTGACATCATTTTCACTGTACTGTGCAACCAGAGGCATGTTCGTACTGAGCATTACAAACTGTCTCTATTTTGAGAAACTGCTTAAACCTAATCCTTTGTTAGATGTTAAAAAAGGATTAACTAACTAACTCCATGGATCACAGTCCTTCCTGAGAAATGAACATTCACTCACCTAAACAAGAAATGATACTGATAACAGCTGAGTTCTGAGTTCTCAGTTAGATAAATCTAGTCCACATATTCACAACCTATTTACAATCCATTTTAATAATTTGTGCCTATCTTTGAACCAGTCTCGTAAGGATCTTTTGCCTTCAGGTTCTCTGACTAAAATGCTGAACACATTCTTGTCTGTCCCATACTGATCGAGGAGGAAAAAATTATAAAAGAAACATGACTGTGACAGAAGCCATAGAAATGTGATCTGAGGCCTTTAAAGCAGTGAGGATTAAGACTGTAACTTTCTGGGATCTGACACTGTGTAGTTTTGTAGGCAGCCACAACACTCACAACAATGAAATCTTAAAAGCTTACATAACATTCAGCTGGATTTAGCCACTGATGGTCAGCCATCAACACTCATGGCAGCACAAGGACATGTGCTAATGTTTCTACTGAAAAAGTCTGTAAAATACAAATACTGCATTTCGTGAGGTTTGATAGGTAGCAAGAAACATTACAATCAGGAGTCTACTAAACATGTTAGATATACATCACAATGTAGAACTTACCACTCCCACACACGAAGACTTTTGTCATCAGATGTTGTTACAAATCTCCGATTCTCATCAACAAATGTGATTGTGTTAACTGCACCAAGATGACGGTCATATTCTTGAACAATTTCTCCTGATCGTACATCCCACTGTAAAGAAATAGGACACTTTAATCAAAAATGTATTTTCATTTCCATTTTTGTACAATTTTTTTATGTTTTAATTCTTAGTCTTTAATTTTTAAATTTCATTATCTAAGTATTTTAAATTTTAACTGAAAGATTCAATTTGTGCATTTAAAAACTCTCAAAAGCACAATACGTATCCTTATTGAAGAATTAAATGCAAATAGTTAGATGCAATTCAACAACTGAGACTAGTATCACTATACGCCGGATGACGACCCAGTATAAGGGCCGAAACATGTAGTATCAATAAAAACAAATGTCAATACAATAGTGGTTACTTAGTTTTTAAATACAGAATATTGTTATGTAGACTGCATACATTTGTATACATTTATATACCCTATGTATTTTACAGACATGAAATAAAACATAATTCTATGGATCATGTAATAATATGAATATTCTGAAGACTTACACAGATTATTTTCTTGTCTGATGTTCCAGCAACAAAGAAATGTTGTTTGTCTTCCTCTGGATGAAATTTTACACAGTAAGGAATTTTGCGGCTTGTGAAACGAGACATGCACTGACCAGTTTCTGTATCCCACAGCTTGATGTATCGATCATATGCTAAACACACAAGAAGCTCACTGTTATATACACAAGGAATATATTTCATAACATAAAATACATATTATATTTTGGGTTTACAAAATTTGAGACTGTGGTATCCTGGGTTATGACACTGTGCAGTCCCATTCTTTGTTACTACTTAACATCTCTTAGCATAAAAATATGCAACTTGAAGTTTTAATATAGGCGATAATTTAAATTGTGGTATTCTGGTTCGTCACAATGCTGTCTTGTGGATGGTAACCACCTACGAGGCTACACAGCATCATAGCACAGAAGACAAGAGCACAAAAGTACTATATACATTCCTTCAAATTCTATTAACCACCAGATATTTCAACAATGACACATTCTTTTATGAAGATGATCAGATTTATATGGGCATATGAAGATAATGCATAGAAGTGTTTCCCAACTGGTGGGTCATGTCCCATTAGTGGGGCTTAACAACTGGCTGTGTGGGAATGAGAGCTTAATAATAGTAACTTCTGTTAAAGATTAATATACCACTGGTATCCATAATTTCTGGGACTGGTGCTACCATCTGGTCAAAAACTTTGGGCCTACTGGCCACCATCACCCTTGAAGTAGTCCCCTTCTGCACGTATGCACAGTTCTCAACGCTTCTGCAATTTTTTAAATGCATCCTGGACGCTGTGTTCTGTGAGGGTGTTGAGCACTGCCTGCGATTCTGCCTCAATCACCTCAATTGTGTTAAAACGGCAGCCTTTCAGTTTTATCATCAATCAGGAAAACAGAGAAAAGTCGCAGGGCGCCAAGTCAGGCGAGTAGGGTGGGTGGAGGACAACAGTCATGATGTTTTTGGTCAAAAATTCCCTTGTGAAAAAGGAATGTGAGACGGTGTGATGTCATGATGCAACGGCCAGTTATTCTGTCACCAAAGTTCGGGTGATGTCTTCACGCATTTTCACACAGTCACCATAAATGTCATACTAGTATGTGGAATTGGCTGTTTGGCCTGCCAGGATGAATTCTTTGCGAATACTCCCCTTGATTTCAAAGAAAATAATGAGCATGCTCCTGACGTCGTTCTTCACCTGTCTCGCTTTCTTCAGTCTAGGTGAGTTTGGACTTTTCCATTGGGAGGATTGTTGTTCTGTCTCAGGGTTATAACCATAAGTCCAGCTCTTGTCACCAGTGATAACCCTGCACAAGAAGGTTGCATCGTCGAAGACAATCTGATGAAGTGCCTCACAGACATTAACATGCTCCAGCTTCTGAACAGCTATCAGAATCCTGGGAAACTCGCATTAGGCCAGATACATGACCCCAAATAAAATGATATAGAAAATCAGCACGTCCACCCTTATGCATGAAATTCTGTACACTGACTCCCAAGATATGCTAGTATTACCATCTACTGTTGCATTGCACTAATTCGTGATCGAAAAACATGTACAAGATGTTAAGGAAACATGATAAAATCTTGAACTTCTCAGTTTAGATAATAGTACGCCATAGCTCAAGTGGTTAGTCGCTGGCTTCCCACCACACTGGCCCAGATTAGGGTCTGGTCAAGTGGAATTTGTGGTGGACAAAGTGGCACTGAGGCGGGTTTTCTCCAAATACTTCGGTTTCCCCTGCCAATCTTCATTCCACCAAATTCTCCATCATCATAATCACCTGGGGCAGGCTACAATAGGCCAATCAGTGGCTGCCCTGCCGAGTGGACCCAGGTGACTCCACCCACCACTAAGCGAATTAGATAATAGTAAAGATATCAAGTAGTTGAATTATTTTTTCTTCTTTCCATGTGCACATCACAACTTCTTCAACAAACTATGGAATATTTGCATACCACAATAATTCTGACACATTTGCTATAATTATCTGCACACAGCATAAACTCTTTTGTTTAATTATCTTGAAAATTGTACACCATGTGAGAAAAGCACATGGAGCATAAAATTAGAGTTTCATTTTTATTTACTATCAAAACAATTTTTGTTCTGACAAATTTCTGGCAACATAAATTCCATGTAAGTGAAGAAATGAATTTTTGTCTTCATGTAAATTATTAGTACTTCCTGTACAATTTTAACCAAAACTGAAAAATGTTGGCAAATTTTAATAAAACTCCCCAGTGTTAAATATCATGAAAATATCTTTAACAGTTCTTGAGTTGTTACATGCAGACACACTGATGAACAAACATGGTGCAACCTGCACAATTTCCAAACTTTTCATTGCAAATGCACCAAACAGAATAAATATTTTATTCCACTTGCACTATTTTTAAACCTTAATGCTTTATAGAAATAAATGTTATTAGAAGCTTGGCTAGAAG
The DNA here is from genome assembly GCF_002891405.2 of Cryptotermes secundus. Classification (NCBI taxonomy): domain Eukaryota; kingdom Metazoa; phylum Arthropoda; class Insecta; order Blattodea; family Kalotermitidae; genus Cryptotermes; species Cryptotermes secundus. The sequence goes on from NW_019726223.1 coordinate 247,701, forward strand.
ATTATGCATTTCAACCACTTTTGGATATTACCTGATAGGGTAGTTGGTATAGTGACTGGCTATGGGCTGGACAATGGAGGGGTCAGAGTTCAAGTCCCAATAGTGTCAAGAATTTTCTCTTCTCCACGTCATCCAGACCGGCTCTGGGGCCCACCCAGCCTCCTATAGGATGGGTACCAGGGGCTCTTTCCCTGGGGGGTAAAGAGGCAGGGGCGTGTAGCTAACCACTCACCTCCAGATAGTGCCAAAGTCAAGAAAATGTGGCTCTATACACACACTCCCCCCTACGCCATCATGGTGTAGTGCTTAATTAGCTAAGCAAAGGGACAACTTTACCTCTTACCTTACCTTTTTCTTGCATAAGTAGTCATTATAATGAGCAATTTTACAAATTTTATAAATTTTTGGTACATCAAGCTTGCAATCTACTGGGAGCAATGATCAACACTACATACATCCAGAGTAAAACCACTGTGGCACTGCACAGTTTAGTAGATAAGTACTGGCGTTTCAGAGAGACTCCTGCCTCCAACTTCAAGGTAGAAGTTCACCTATCTACAAACAATGAGGTGTCACATTCCAGAAGACCATGACCTGAATGAACAACATGAGATCCCAAAATCTCATTTCTAACCACTGTTTAACAGCAAAGGAAAGCAAACATACAACAATACTGCAAAAAATTTGACTCTGGATACATGTGTCTTCTGTGCAACATAACTGAGTCAGAAGAGATGCATGCCTACAAGTACTACTCACCTGCTGATAGGAACTGTGTGCCAGCATTGCTGAAACAAATATCCCTTACTGCCTGCTGATGGCCATAATATGTTCTGATGCAGCGACGTTCATTATATACTTCCCACAGCTGAAACAATACAAAGCATAATTGACTTGTTATACACACTTTAAGAAGGCTGCAAAGATCCAGTCTACTGGAGTACATATAGCTTCCAAAAGCATTCTGAATTTTTCTGGAAGTCTCACACTTTCCAGGACTATTATAAAAAATACAACGAATATACCAGAACTGTTATGCTTTGCAAATTCTCTGTAACTTGCTTTATAAAATCCAGAACTTCAAATAAATGATAGCCATCTTATATTTACTCACATATTATATAGTATGAAATGGGGAATAATGGCGTGATTTGTGAGTAATGAACATGGCAGGAAAAAATAGTTGTACCTTAGCTTCTGGCAGGAAAGAATGGGAAGATCTATAACGAGTCTCCCAGCTGAGATTTCAACCAAGACCTACCAAATAAAAATCAGTTCTAATTACTGCACCATGTCATTCAATGAAGGCTTGGTTGATGACTGATTCTGACAATTAACTCTTTTAAGTTAACAACAAAACTTCAAATTTTGAATGTATAATTTATATCTCTTTGGAAACCACAATTTTAAACTTTTAGTTCCAAACCTACAGCTGCGGGCAACAGCTGTCATATTTAACATGAGTACATATCAACTACATGCAATGGAAAAGAATCTTCTCAGGGTTGGCCACATTCCAGTTGTGGACTTTGCATGGCTGCCTCACTTGCATCCATGGGAAGAGAAGGGGTTGAGAAGCTCAGACAGGAACATAAGACTGGACTGTTGCAGATCTAGCAGAATTACCTCATAAGGGTTAACGAGAAGGAAGAGGGTTGAAAAGCAATGGAACCATTGGTTTTGATTGTTGCAGACCTGAAGTACTCCCTCCACTAGTGCACAAGTGCACAACCTAGTCCCGGTGCTTTCAGAACACTTGGAATAGCACTGCACAGGTTCATGGCATTTAGATAAGTTTTTGAATGTGTGATAAGCCAATTATGCATGACCTCCTTCAACAGATGGTCAAGAGGTCAATGAAGTATTTTAAGCATTTTTTAATAAGCAGAAATGCATAATATGCACAGTGAATGCTGTTACCACATTATGGTGACAGATGGTGTATGCTTGCAGTTGTTGGGCTTTTTAACTCAAATTTTAAGGAACATTTGTACAATTTAAAAAATATATTACATGCAAATTTTCACAGCAGATCCAGAGGCTACATCCAGCTTTCAGGATGCTGTCTGCCCATCCATGTCAATGTGATAACTGAGAAGAGCAGTGAGATAAGCAATGCTCTGCAGTTATGAAACTTCAAACACCACCTCCCCTTAAAATTCCCCTTTTGGGGGTCAAATTCGAGACTCGTAAATAATGCCTGCTACTAAATCAAAATCCTATCTACACAGCCAAATTACCTTAACTCTGCAGTCCATACTGCAGGACAACAAAAGGTGTGCTGTCTTCGGAAACCAACGTACAGTAGAGATACCCTTTGTATGACCCTGCCATGTGTGGATATGTGATTTTGGAAGAAAGCACCGTTCTGGGGGTGAATCAGATCGTAGATTTACACCCACATCTTGTGGTGCATGCAGGAATGAACGGCCCTGGTAATCCACAACATCTCTGACTGGAAAAGAAAATAATGGTAATGTCACAACCAGTAAAGACAGACAAAGCATACATTAAAGGAACAAATATTAAAACTGAGCAAGAATGAACAAATCTGTTACATTTAAAACAATATTTGCACTGTTTCCAAAGCAGATAATAAAATATAAAGCTGCAAATTGAGTTTTCAAAATATCTCCTAATTATGAGAAGAAGTCAGATTACTCAATTGTACACATTTCATAACATTATACAATGGTGATGTATTACAGTCACATCAATCAAGCTAAAAATGTGTTCATTACAATGAAGAACATACAACAAAACTAAAAATGTACAAATAATGCACTGTATGTGTATGAATGCAATGCATGCAACAATTTTATAAAAATACAGAAAATGTTCCTCTAAATCCAATGTAGATTATTTATTTTAATCCTTTCAATTTATTCTTTTCAAAACAAAAAGAAAATACTAGACAAAATGACACATACGAGATATAAATTTCATACATATTGATAGTTGAGTTTCTCATGGCAGTAAATATTAAGCATAAGATCCTCTGAGATGTGACAAAATGTGGTCTGGTTGACAGTCATTAACATTCCAAAGAAACCTGCTGCTCCATCTTCAGGGTATAAGCAGTAGGAACATGAAATTTTTAACCTAAGATGGGGGCAGCAGCTTCCTCCAAAAAGTTGATTCCTATCTATTTGACTACAGATGTCACAGCATGATCTTCAGCCACTTTGGTTACAGAGTCTCGGAGCTATCACCTCCTACCATGTTAAGAAATAGTAATGAAAGTGGAGTAAAAGTAATGTAAGGGAAGTGACAGTCAACATAAAATTAATGTAAGGAGGTGAGAGACAACATAAAATAATATAAAAAAAGGTAAAGCTATCCCTGTAACAGGCCACAAAGGTCCATAGGGTTATGAGACATAGAGGATCCCACAGTCTCTAGACAAATGGCTCACAGATGGTGGTAAGATTGTCAGCCTCATATGCTGGTTGCCCTTTACCCCCAGGAAGATTTCTGGTAGTCATTTCTGTTAGAGGCTGAGTCGAACCCAGGGCCACAGTACTGACAGAAGGATTAGGTAAATTGAAAAAAAAAAAAAAATCCACCTCATCAGGACTCAAACCTGTGACCTTCTGGCTTGTAGCACAGTGCCTTAATCAACTACATTATTGCGTGCCCTCACATAAAATAATGTAGGGGATATCATGACCATCACAGAAGTAACATAAGATGAGTGACAGCCAATACTAAAGTGATGAAAAGAAAGTGACATCAAACATAAAATCCATTCTTCAAAGAGTCAGCTCAATTTCAGCTGCTATATTCGTGGTTTATTTAATGAGACTGTGAGTAGCTTTTACTAGAGTATTCAGCAACAAATGGTAGGACGATCAGTGAATAATGAATTGAGAAGGATGTGGAAGAAAGCAGATGTGGCCTAATTTGAGGTACCATAATGGTATTTGTTGGATGGACTGAGAAAACCCACACAAAATATTAGTTACAAACAGCTAGTGTCTTGGACACAAGCCCACAGCTGTACAGTTCTACCACCCTACTTGGTCATTTTTTGTGTTAAAATATAACCAATGCCATTTTAATAGAGACTTATGGAAAAACAAAAATAAAGACTGAATTTACAAAATGAGCTCAGAAAAACATTTATGAAGCTAGACAACTGCAGCTGTACCTAAGAAGGTATACAGAGCCCATCTTCAAACGAGACACTAGATAACAATAAATATTCATATGTAGTTTCCTGCTCTTTCTCCTCAGAATCCAGGGAATGAACCTCTGCTACATGAATGCTAGGAGGAACCGAAATCTGTTCTGAATATGGTAACAAAGACAGAAGATCATGTGAGATTTGAGTCTAAGATGAGACAAGACAGGCAGGGTCAGACCATTACCTTCAGAAATAACCCTGCCCACCCCCTCAGGAATTAAAACATAATTGTGCAGTGTATACAAACTCATTTTACTGAGTTATTTTGGATCTAAGTATAATGTGCCAATTACAATTTTNACGTTCCTCCGAAACGTCGGTTAACACCACATATACACGGTGCCAAATCCCAGAAGACTGCCTTCTTCATAGTCACCACCGTGAAAGCCTCAAATCTTACAAAGGAATAGATATATCAAATAATTACCATCCAGCCATGGTTGGTCCTTCGGTGCAACATTAATAATATTTACAATTTGAAAAATGATGCCAAGTCTTACTCACAAAACTAAATTTACTTTATCAACCCAAATCATTTGAAAAGAGGTTTATTTATACATACAACTGAGTGGGAGGAACTGGTAAATCTTTTATTCAGAGTGATGAATTGAAGCAAAAATATTAAAAATAATATACACATTTCTTGCTCACATTGTCTTAACTCTATGAAACACCATCCTACTAAAGAAGCTAAGAATTTCTCAGCTGGTCAAGGAACTTCCTGCTAATTATAAACCTTGAAGTTCACAGTGTTCACAAGCGTTTGTTACACACTGAGCTAGATCATTCCTATGTACCATTTGAGGTTCTCACAACAGTGGTTATGAAGAGTTCTACCTCCTAGGATACACTGCCATGTAGTTCATTGAAGGTCAACTGAACTTCAGGAGGAATATGTTGCCTCCGTCTTCAGGGCCAAAAAATGAGTCAAGCAAGAAACCAGCATGAAGCAGATAGCAAGCAGAGCTGTAGTTTCTTGCTTGGCTTATTCTTCGACTCTGAAGACAGAGGAGACATGTTCCTCCAAAACATCAGGTGACTTTCAATAAATAAGACATTATATCCCAGAAGAGAGAATTCTTCTAGATGAATCTTGTTCACACCTCTGTGCCCTATTTCTTTAAAATTCACTTTAAAACAAATCTACTGCATGTAATTTTGTTTCTTGCATAGTCTCATGGCCTACAACAAAGAAAAATTACATTCATGACTAAAATGGTTAAAGTGTCACCATGCTTAACTAATTAAGCACTACACCATGAAGGCATAAGGGGGAGTGGATGTAGAGACCCATATTTTCTTGAACTCGGTACTAGCTGGAGGTGAATTGTTAGCTTCACAGCCCAGCTCTTTTACCCTGAGGAAATATCCCCTGGTACCCATTGCGTAGGAGGCTAGGTGGGCCCCAGAGCCACTCTGGATGAATAGAGAAGGGAAAATTCTTGACCCTATGGAGACCCAAACTCTGACCCCTCAGTCATCACGCCCATAGCCAGTTACTATACCGGCTTCACTATCCCAACTCTTTACACTCATGACTATCTACAACAAATGACTACTGTGAATTTCTGCTTGCCAGCTCATAAAATCAACTCATTTCAGATAATTTTACATAAAACAGTTATCCTTACTGTGTAACACTGTCTTTTCCTCCAGAGGCTTATCATCCACCTGCTTTCCTCTCTTCTGTCGTTTTGCAAGTATCTCCTCTAATTCAGCAGCTTCTTCCTGTAATTAATAACAAGATATCAGCTATAAGAACCTCAAATATCATAATTTACACACATTAAATATTACGCAGAACAAAAAATATGTCCAATATAAGTTGCAGCCTTGAATGAATTCAATATTTTATGCCAGGTTACATTTCTTCATAACATGTTTTCAAGATAACGGTAATCAATTACTGAAGTTGATTTTTTGAATAGAAAATGTGCTTATTTGTGAAAACTGAACAGCCACTGAACTTCTATATGTTATGCATAATATAACCACAACCAATTATGAATCATGGAGAAGAGATTTGAATATGGAAACAAAGTAAATCTGCCATCCTCTTTTCTTTGGTAACCTCAATCAGTAATGGTACCTATTATAAAATGATCAATTTTTTGGACATTATCCACAGTCCTAGCTTCTATTTGAAACACTTCAGAGATGAGCCTCTCTTTCTGTCCTCTTGTAAAAAACAAATTAGCTGAGCTAGTCCCTGTATATAACAAACAAATTTTTTGAAACTTTTAGATCTCATATACCTGTTATAAAAATGAGACTGTTCACATTTCAAATTCTGTGACCAAAATGTATTCAAAATTAAAGACTCGTTTTATTTATGTCCTAAAGTAATACTGTACTCAAGTTGTACATATCTGTTTACTGTATGTTTAGCCCTCATTTCATTACTATAAATACAAAGGATTAATTTGGAGAAACCACTTCCTGCTATTGGAGGCCACCACATCTTAGTGTTTTCCCAATTTCCTGACAAAAGTAATACCAAGAGATTCTTCGCGCAAACTTGTAAAGTAAAATAACCTTTAGCACCATCCAACTTGAGGCCCTAAACCTATGCAAAGCCAACACTTTCTTTTAATTATACACCTTTCACTTGTTTAATAAAACAGAAGTACACCTTGGCAATCAAATAAAATAATTTTGTCTGATGATGTTCATCAATGATAAATCATAGCTTAAAAACAAAATATATATCCTGATGGTATAAACACACATCTACTATAGATACTAATAGCATGAAAATCTAAAGTCTTCAGAACCCTAAAATGCACCATACTAACAATTTTTCACGTTATTTCGAACCAATAATGTAAGAAAATTATGGTGGTCTTGATCTGTGCATGTCCTTGCATTTCAAAACAAAATCTACTTACTTCATTTGGTTTCATCACTCTCTTCTCATCAACATAACCTCCCCATGGGCCCAAAAATCCTTCAATATCTGATGGATTGTCATTTTTAATACGTTTCCTCTTGTCTGATTTTCTTTCCTTTGTTGATTCAAAGACTGTCTTGCCTTCAGCTTCCTTTGCTGCTTCCGTTGCTCCTATAAATTGTGTGGCTTCTTCAGGTGCCACTCCAACTGTGGGATCCAAAGCATATCCTACAAAAAAGGACAACAGAATAATTTCATAATTACTGCTGGTACTTCCACAGTGTATTGTGTAATGCTGTAATTCATAGTAAATTTAAAAAACTTATAAACTCCAGCTCCCACCAGGATAAAGCACATCTCACATACCCACACCAGTTTTACATACTATAGGAATGAAGTCACCCTTCTTACTATTAAAGAAGTAAATGCCATCTTAATTCAATTCAACTTTGTAACACATACCACTACAACATATACAGAATCATATCACTGTTTATATAAATTTTATACATGAATCTGGAGCTCTTCAAGGTCCCTGAACTGTATACAGGAATTTTTAGAACATATCATTTCATGTTAAGAGCTGGGGTAGTTCAGTGGGTATAGCGACTGGCTACGGGGTGGATGCTCAAGGGGTTAGGGTTCAAGTCCTAGTGGGGGCAAGAATTTTCACTTCTCCATGTCATTCAGACTGTCTCTGGGGCCCTTCCAGATGCCCATCCAATGGGTACCAGGGGTAAAGTGACCAAGGTGTGTAGCTGACCAATCACCTCCAACTACTACTGAGGTCAAGAAAAAGTTAGTCTATACATCCACTCCCCCATACGCCTTCATGGCTTAGTGCTTAATATGTTAAGCACAGAGACAACTTTACCTCTTATAATATCATGTTATTACCTCATGTTGTACTACATGTAGTACAAAGGTTCAGAATATTTTAGAACCCTTAGCAGCTTTACAAATGGATATTGTGCTTAAAAACCCTGATGATGAAACACTGTATTATCAATTAATTTATAATACAACACAATCAACAGATTTACATCATCACCACAGACCTGTAGATGAAGTGTCCCATTCAATTTAAGTCCCATTTGCTTTTCCTGGATCTTCCTATTGGCATATACTAAAGCAAGGTTAAAAAGCAATGGCAATAGAGCATCTCCTCGTTTCAGATAATTCTGAATAAGAAACGTATCACACAAATATTTATTTACCTAAATGACTTTACTATAGGTTTCATTTAAACACATTCTAATGAGCCTAACTAGCTTCATGGGTACCACAAACTCTATGAGAACATTCTACAGTACCTCTCTAACTGAATCACAGGATTTCTTGAAGTCTATGAATAGTAGATGCCCTATCTCATTTTACTCCGATTCTTTTTACAGTATCTGATGAATGCAAAAAACCTGATCAGTAGTTGATCTGTTAAGTCAAAACCTACACTGATGGTTACTACAGGATTCTTACGATGGTGTATAACACACAGAGATATTGGGTTTTTGGACTTTAGGTCCAGTGATTGAGGCTAGCTCCTTCTAAAGGACCCAACAGAATACGTGTTTTCCCTCACCTGACGACGGAAACAGATCCAGTTTCCGAAACGTCATGTTTTTCTTAGTTATCTTAAAAACCAGGACGATGGATAAAGTCCGAAAACCCAATATCCCCTATGCCGATGATTCCCAATAATTTTGTATATGGATAGACTTAACAATGAGCGGATACCGGATAAAATTTTATATGAAACATGTATATATAACAATTATGTATTGTATGCAAGAATTTGTTGCATTATTGATGGACTGTGTTATACACAGACGTTTTAATATGACTTGCAACAGGATGCTTAAATACAAAATGTTGTATGAAGTCAATAAAAGTGATGTTCTTTGATAATTACTACAGTCAGTTTTATCAGCCTCCTTGTAAACTGGCACAATAACAGACTCCTTCCACTGATCAGGAAATTCTTTTTTATTCCAAATAGAATGAATAAATTATCAATCTCACTCCATTATGTTTCACTTTCTGTTTAATCAGTTCTTCCAGAATTTAATCACCATGTGGTGATGTACATTCTTTTCAACTCTGAAATAGCAATTTCAGAGTCAGAACTAAGCTCAGGTACTAACGGCTAAGCTGTACCTATTTCTATCTGCCTAACACCACTGACCCTACGTACATTCAATAGCTGAGAGATGTAATTCTTCCACCTATTCAAAACGTTGTGCAGGTCACCATTCTGATCCCTTGCTAAGTTACCTGTACCTCCTTTAGTTTCTTGAGATTGAACCTCTCCATATGAAATTTGTGTGTTGTTTGTTTACTCACTGCCAATCTCTCCCTAACTTCTGCCACCACCACCACCACCACCACACAGTGGTCAGTATTGCAGTTTGCTCCCCAGGAAGACTGATATCTAGTACATTTGAGTGCCATCTCCTATCAAAATGTGGTTGATCTGACTGTGTGTTTTTCCATTGCGGGATGTTCAAGTAATTTTGTGTGTTATAATGTGGGAACATGGTACAAGGGAAAGTCTAGGTCACAAATGGAAATAAAACAGATGTAATGGACATACTAGGTTTTCTATGTGTATCATTAGGAAGCAGCAAAGTCCAGTCTAGGAAGAATATGTGCATGTTCAGAGGCTGGTTTCAGTAGTCAAAATGACAACCGTGTTAGAGGAGTGAATACCAAAGAGTAACATTCTGTTGTGCATTTTCATTTTTGGGCAAAAAGACTCGATGCAATGGACAGTCATAAGGAAACGTTTCCTGTTTATGGTGGTAAGTGTTTGTTGCATAAAGCAGTTCACAACTGGGTCAATAAATTCTCTCAAGGACGTTCAAAAGTTGCAGATGATGCCCGACCAAGTCACCCTGCTCAGAAGCAACTGTGCAGTGAGTGGAAGTACTGATTCCACCTCACATGAAGATAATGGTAGACAGTGTAACAACTGCACTATGATGTCCCCATGGTTTAACAAAGAGCACAATGCATTATAATTTCAAGTTTCAGAAAGTGTGCACACGATGGATGCCCCAAAAAACGAAAGACTGAGAAAAAATGAACCAAATGTGTCTGCCCTTACAACAGCTCTTATGGTATGCAGACAAGAGGAAAATATTCTTAAAGGGTTTGTTAATGGGGACAAATCATGGATGCATCACTACCAACCCCAATTAAAGCATGCTTCAATGGAATGAAAACATTACAATTCACATTCTCATTCAACCAAAAAGTTTAAGGTTATGTCATTAGCTGGGAAGATTAGGCATACCATGCTTTGGGATTCTCAGAGAGTACTGTCAGCCCATTTTCAGAAGTGGGGTGAAAATGTGAAAGCTACATCATACTGTGAGTTATGTCAAAGCTATGGGATGTAATTCACAGAAACGTCCACACCATCTGGCAAGAAGGGTTCTGCTTCATCATGACAGTGCCAGACCCCATACAACCTGAGCAACCCAGGAAAGAATTCAGGAACTACAGTGGGAACTTCTTGAACATCCGTCCTACAGCCCAGACTTGAAACCTTAGTGACTTCAATCCGTTCCATCCGCTAAAAATCACCTTGGTGGCAAACGTTTCACTGATGATGAAGGGACTGAACAGAAGGTACAGAAATGGTTGAGACAACAGTCATATACTTCTATGCTTTGGGTTTCAATGCACTGTAAAGTGATGGGACAGGCGTATCAGTGTTGGTGGAGGATATGTTGATAAATAAATGTTTTTCCAGGTTAAAATATAATATATTTGACATTTTATATCCATTTATGACCTATTTACTGCTTCTCCCTTCAACTTCTCACAATTTTTGGATGGGCAAGGTTTACAAAGTTCAAGTATAATTTTGTTGGGATAATGATAAAGTTAAAGTTGCCTGTAAGCTTAATAAACGGAGCACCATGCCATGAAAACATGGAGGAGTCGACATATCGCTTCATTCTTTATTAACCTTTGGCACTAGACAGCCTCTTACATCAGCTATTTAACACCAGCCAAAAAGTTCTTGGTAACCACAGGATACAAAGGTAGATGGACTACAGACCTTGTATCAGTGTTCAAACCCCATCCTGCTCAAACCCTAGTCATTATTCTGACTAAACAACCCCATCTCCTTTTATTTGTGATACTGCCTCAAAAACTGTAATTCCTGTTAGAATATAAGACTCATTTCTCATGCCTGGTTCTGTGGACATGGAAATAAAACATGATAATTGCTGGCCTCAACAATCTTTCCTGCTTATTCATGACAAGTGAAAAATCAAGGAAAATGTTTGGATTTATTTAATGATATTGTGTCTTAGTAGAGCCAGAACAGTGCAGTTGGTATAGTGACTGGTTATGGTCTGAATGACAGAGGGATCGGAGTTCGAGCTCTGGTATGGTCAAGAATTTTCCCTTGTCCATGTCACCCAGACTGGCTCTGGGGCCCACCTAGACTCCTATCCAGTGGATACTGGGAACTCTTCCCTGGGAGTAAATCAACCAGGGCATGAGCTGACCACTCACCACCAACTGATAACAAGATCACGAAAACATGGGGTCTATAAATCCACTCCCCCACATGCCTTCATGACATAGTGCTTAATTACGTAAACAGAGGGACAATTTTAACTTACCTAACATTCTCTCACTCGTTTTTTATTCTTCCACAGACAGTGAACAGTAAATGTGTTACCAGCACGCATATGATGACACATGCTTAACATGATACTGATGAGTTTTACCATAAAGATGGAGGGAAAAGATTGAAGTGAAACACAATTATAATGGTGAGGGTAGCATAGTTCCTCTTGTGGAGAAACGTCTGGCAAGTAGAAAGTCCGACTCTGTGGTCTAGTGGTCAGAATTCCTGGCTGCAGATCCAGAGGTCTCGGGTTCGATTCCCGGCGCTACCAGATTTTCTGAGAAGTAATGGGCCTGGAACAGAGTCCACTCAGCCTAATGAGGGTAACTGAGGAGATATCTCAAGGAAATAGCGGCTCTGATCTAGAAAACCGAGATTAACGGCCATGGGGATCTCTTGTGCGGACCATGCGACACCCTCTTTCTGCAAAATTCGGCATTAACTTCGCCGATAAGAGGCGGTCACTTGGTCGGTATACTTCACTTGCAGACTACAGGCCATGGAGTTAATTTTGTTTTAGTACAAAGTCCGTCAGACTGGTGAAATGAGCTGAAATTCCTTCAGCCCGGGTTACAGCACTACTTTCATGATAAGATCTGTTATTAACTCTGCAAAACACATAATGAAAAATATGTAACATTATGTGAGTCATCCTTGGAAGGAAACATGATGCCCACTCAGCTAGTCAAGAAATTTCCCACCTCTTATGAAACCAACAGGTTCAGTGCCATAACAAGAATCTTTCGCTGAACATTCAGTTAGATGAATCCAGTTCACACACACTCACACTATTTCTTTAATATCCATTTCAACATCACCTCTCCTTCTATATCCATAACTCTGGACACAAGAAGAAAGGCAGAAGATTCTGACCTGCTTGGTAATTAGCATTCCTCAAATTTAATTTATGTTTAATTTCTTCGTGATTATAATACATTTTGTTATAGCTATTTCAAAAGAGAAATAATGTATACTATCATAAAACATGCAACACTGACTTCAACACTCACTGTAAACAATAAGATGATAAAACACTAAAAAAATCTCTTTGCTGTATTCAGGCAAACTTATGAATAACTTATAACATGGCCTCTACTTACCGTAACTATTGAAAGTCCTACGCTGATTTTCAAACTGAAAGTCATTTATATGCGTCTGTTCCACAAAACCAGAAAGCATATTTTTATGGGCACGCTGCTGTCTTGTCTGAAAGGGGTTTTCTGGTCCTATCTCAGGTGCAAATAATTCCTCATATTTTGGATTAAACATAACTTCTTTTGTTGTAGAATCAATGTGTCGCAGAGATTCTACAGCACTCTGTAACAAAAAAAATGTTCATGTGTATGAGCTTTGAAATGTCTTCTAGCTAAAAATCCCAATGATCGTGCAGTTTAGAAAACAACTTCTCAATATTATGGCCATGTATTCCAGTTCTGTATGCAATTATTACTCTTATCTACTTATATCTCAAACTGGGTCACTTAGTTTTATTTATAGTTACCACAATACCCCAAACATAAAGCTAGTTTCTATTTTAATACTGCTCCTTATAAAATAGGGATCACTTTATTTTGAGTTCATTAACGGTAAATATGTAGATATTGATTATGAGGAGTTATAATGCTCATAAGTGGTTAAAAAGTTCCGTCCAGTGTGACTAGTAAAGATTTTTCTTATTTCAACCCTTCATCCCTTACATGTTTTGGTCTTTACAGACCGTCCTCAGAGGGATGTGTAGGTGTTCGTGGCGCACTGTGTATAACAACAGCGTGTCAAGAACACCTACAAGATGACATTAAAGATTTCTCTTCTCAAGAACTACAAGGCGGTAAACGTTTGGCCTCCTTCAAGAGAAGAAATAATAATAATAAAAAAAAGACATGAACCAACTTCGTTTACAATTTCCAATAAAAATCTTAACAAACTGGTTGTAAATATTTTAACATATTAAGACAGCTGCTGTGGTTGTTGAAACATCAGATTTTATATCTATTGTATTTTATCAACTTTATATGTATATATTCTGGCATTCAAAAACATATTGTAATAGTGGTTTCTGATTGTATTGATGTCCCTCTGAGGATGGTCTGTAAAGACCAAAACATGTAAGGAATGAAGGACTGAAATAAGAAAAATCTTTACTAATCACACTGGATGGATCTGTTTAACCTCTTATGATATTGTGAGTGTGACAGACCAGAAAGAAACAAATCAAGTTCTAATGATATTTGTGAAAAAACACAGAATTATATTTACAGTATTACGTTTTCAAATTATTGTTTCTTAATATTACAACTTTTAGTTCTTTTTATTACAACCCTCAGAACTAAATAACATATTCAAGTCTGCCCCCAAAAAGTTTTTCCTGATTTTCTCACTAGAAAAAAAAAGGGGATCAGTTTATGGTATTAGTATTATCACATAACACTTCAACTTGTGTAATGCAATTTAATTATCGAATAATAACGAGCGTGATATACCAGCTGTCATGGATTGAAGCAACTGTACTTGTCCTATATCATGTGTAATGATCCATGGACATGAAGTAAATAAATAAATAAATAAATAAATAGAAAAGTGGTCTTACATGCATTTATAACTGTTTCGGTACCTATGCATTCTCCATTAACCTGCCATTCAATAGCTGTGGTTTATTTTGCGTCACTGTCAGCATCTAGACGGTACAATGCCAAATGGTAGGATGACTTGGGAAGTTGAACAGATTAACAGATTTGGAATAGAGCGGCCACAGACTTATCGAGGTACTCACCAGCATCTACTTGGAGAGAATGCGGAAAACCATGAAAATCACGATTCAGGCCGGCCCGTGTCGCGACCGAGATTAAATGTCACAAATGCAAGTCGCGTGAATTATTACCTAGGAACTAACTCGCTCGCTACCAGAAATCCAATATTATTTTTATGATCAGTGCATTTTATATTTCATTACTTGAATTGATGTCTAAACTTACCGTAGGAACAACATCTGGAGCTGAACATACTTGCATCTTATTTTGTATTGATGTAATTGATTTACCATAACCTAATGGCTTCAAATGCGAGGTTATGTCCTCAAAATCTTCTCTATTTTCTGAATTTCCTTCTTCGTCACTACTACCATATTGTTGCAGATGAAGCATTTTATCTAATTAATCCAACCGCACTTAATATCAATGCCTCTAAGTTTGTATCATGTACGTTTAAAAAAACTCGTACCACAAACACCTTCGCACTTCCAGACTTGACACTAGTCTCTGCATACGCTGTATACTGCCATCCTGCCATCGCTGCGATCGCTGCCATCCCCTAGCAACAATTTGACACATGCGCAGTTATTATCTGTGCATTCCGTTTCTGCCATCTATATTCAGCTGCAGAACTGGAGCAAATCACAATAAAGTTGTCGTATGTTGACGCACAGACACTTTACTAGGCAACGCTTGCGAAACACACGTGGCCAACAATACAGGAGCACTGGGTTCTGTGGTTCGCACACAGACAGTTTCTCTGGAGGGTGCGGAGCTTACGTGTATACGGTGACGTCACAGAAAAATAGAAGAAGTGATGCAGACAAATGTTTTCTGTAAGTGGGCGCCGAGGTTGTGTTTTCTGCTATGGTCCGTGCAGGCGCCAACCTGCCAGAATATTCATATTTTTATTGGTTCCAGAAATCCACACTTTTCAATACAGTCTCCAGATACAGAACAAGTCAAATTATTTGTATAAAAGTCAACAATACTATAATATTTAACTACATACACAAATTGTGTACATGCCTCTTCACCAAATCCCTCCACGAGTCACAACAAGGAAACACCTGATAGTTTTCTTCCTGAAAGTTTCTATGTTGCTCAACAAGCACAGAAGGACACAGGTGCTGCAGTACATATTGGTGACATAGAAGTGTTCTCAGTAGCCTATGTCAGTGGTTCCATTGTCAGACAGTTGGTTCATGGTATCAGCTGTGATTCATGCAAGACATACCTGATATCTGAAGTGCTTCTGTCAACCAATATCATTGTATATTTCAAGGAGCACAGTGATACAGCACAGTCTCTCAGCTATCCTTCTGAGAACCTGGTGGAAACTGTTGGTACCGCTGTATTCCTGATGAAGTCTATAAAGGTAGAGGTGGTAGAGGTGGTGAGATCATTGGAGCAGAATATCACATCTACCATTAACAACAGCATTGACTTTGAATGGATTAGGTATACTGGCTGTTCACTTCACTAAAATTTACATTCCCTGGTGGTGTAAGCGAACAAACAGGTTAATGACTGAAGCAGCCAGGCAGAGGGCCACAGAGAGGAAGATGATGATAATGGCACATCAGAAAGTCTTCATTTTTTCCTTGTAACGTCCTATCCATACCAACTCCTGGAAGTATGTTATATAGCTATTTTATTATTATGGTTATGGTCCATTAGTCATTTTAATACTTTGGCCATACTATTCTGTTCAGTGTTGAACTTGTGGACATGTATATACTTCAGATTTTCAAGATTCATTTTATTTCTTCAGTTATTTATTATTTTGGCCACATTATTATGTTCAGTATTGAACTTGGAAACATGAGTATGTTTCAGGATCATAAGGATCTTCAGAGTTCTGCAATTATTTTATTGCTTTTCATATACTATTATTAAATGCAAATTTGATCTTGTTAACAAAAGTGTATTTCAGATTCTCCAGTTTCATCATACTACTGAAATGAATAATAAATGGAAACCCTAGTATTATTGCTTGCTACACATGATTTATAATACAGAATGTAGCTCAAAAATTATATTCTGTATAGCTTCCACCTGTAAGTTGTGAGCAAAGTTATGAAGTTGAATACAAGTATCTCTGAAGGAAACAGAATTTCATTTCAAGTTTACCCATCTTCAGCTTTCCCAGACACTAGTATTGTACGTAATAGTTCACAATGTCCATTGCATTTAGGGTAAGTGGTTGCTGGGTTGATGTAAATGAAATGTTCATACTTTACAGACATAGTAAGAAACTTTCTTCTGATGAATATGAGTGAAGTGATATTAAACTCAGTTCCTCTGCAGTATAAGAGGTCAGGATTGCAAATTTATTTTTAGCTATTGCGAACTAGTGATTTGAGGGGGGGGGCAGTGTGCATAGGCTGGTGGTATGACAGCATACCTTCTTACCGACCGTGCTCTCGGAACTGGCGGCTGCCAATCTATAACACTAGACTTTCAGCTGAATATAGTGGCAGAGTGATTCTTTCGTGACGTCACGACCGCAAAGTGTGTTGCTGAAGTGGTTCACGTAACTGAGATGATATGCTATTTGTAAGCAGGCTTAGGTGTCTCTTGAAACTATAACTAATTTTAAAATTTGATGAAAAACATTTTTATTTATTTTTCGAACTATCTGAACAATACTTTTGATGTACACATAAAAATGAGAGTTGTAGAAAATATAACATTTGACCGGACATGACCATTACCACTACAGCCAACGTCACTTGTTTTATAAATTTGAGGCAATGTAATTTAGAGTTCATTTACATAGAGTTAAATCTAATTGAATAAAGGATAATTAAATATTCTGTATTATAACGCACAAATCACTCCATGTACACAGTGCTTCCTATAATAAAATAAATTAATATTAGATGTTTCGTAAAGTATTGGTATCACTGGTTCCAAGAAGTAAAGGTTTGTTTCTGAAGTAAATTAAGTATATCATATTTTTCAGGTATAATTGTGCATTTATAGTAATTGAAATACCGATGCGAAAACGCACAGCAATGGAAACTGACCCTCTAGAGAAACATCACCAGAAAACTAATAACGAAGTAAGCGAGGACGATAGTGAAAGTGCGGAGGTTAAACTTCATACAGATAACCTAAACGTTCCAAGAAGTAACATGGACGTATCCCGTTCTTCATCCACATCATCATTAGCTAGCAGTTCCCAGAATGATGAACTTGTAAAGAATGGTAACTGCCCTGAAGAGACAGTAAGCAATGACTCCGAAGTTATGTCAGGAGAAATCCAGAAAATACCTAACAGAAATCTACCAGCTGTCAATGTTCCTGAGAAGATTATCCTTTGTATTGACCTTTCAGAGGATCCAAATTATACGCCATTTAAATTAGGGGACGGTACTAAGTATGCACCACTCTATATGATAAAGAGAGTAGCAGAAATTTTCATTAACAGTAAAAATATTATCAACAAAAGCCATGAATTTGCTCTGGTAGTTCTGCAGTCTGACACAGTTGCATGGCTTCGAGACTTCACAAATGACCCTTGTGACATCATATCAGTGTTGGAGGATATGAGTGAAACACAGCAAGGTGATACATTTGACTTGTCAGCATTGTTTGATGTTATATCTGATCATGTATCTTTGCCCCAAGTAAGTGAACCCAATGCAACTCCACCACCATTTGTTGTCAGAGTCGTTTTACTGTACAGCCGAAGTCATTGTGTTCCCAAGTTTGTTCATGGTCAAGAGTCATTCAGTCTCTTGCTATCATCAGACTATTTCACTGTGGACATTTTATACATTCATGAAGACCCTTCTGAAGCTAACAAATGTGAAGAAATTTTCAGTGTCTTAGATGACTTGGATGACAGAGGATTTTCGTATGTGCTCGATGTTCCTAGGAATACAACAAAACTGCATGACAACATGGCAAAATTACTTGGACATCCACTACAGCGACCTGTTCAGAAAGTAGCATACTACAAACTAGAGCTACAAGAAATTCGATGAGTGAACACACACATGCTACATATGAAGACAAATGGTATAAATTACAATAAACATTTGGTATGAAATGTGCATGCTTCTGCTGTCAGTGTGGAATGTAAACTAATTTAAATAGTCCAGTAATCATTAATGTTAAAAACATTAATTTATAATTCTGCTACCACGTAATAGAATGTAACATTCTTCAAGTCTCAAAGGCTGAGACTGTCACAATTAAGAGACTTAGTATCATACTGTAATTTGTAAAATGCAAAAATGTGCAGTCTGAGAGGTTAGGTGATCTGCAGTCAGATGTTTTATATTTGAGTACCTCAAGGAACATGAATTAGCACAAGAAACACTGCTTCTGCATGTAAGTTCAATTCTATCTGGTTTATTCATCTTTCATCAGTCTCTCAGATGACATAAATAATACTTTAAATAGGGCATATTGCTTTCTGTCTTCCCCTTGTGAAAACTTGCACATTCATTTCTATGCTTATGTTTCAGCATTATGTACAAAAATATTTTTGTACAGGCTTTGTTACTGGTAATTAAATTTGATGTTCATAAGAGAAAATCATAAATGAAAATTCTCACATTGATGTTTTTATAAGTAGTAAAATACAAGAACTCTTGGGGGCAGGGTGGTCTTTGAAAGCTGATAGTCACTTAGCTGCTCAAGAATCTGCCACTGGCCTCTGTCCTGATTCAAATGAATCCAGTCCTAAACCCACTCCTTCTTGAAACCCATTTTAATATTGTCTTCCAATTTATGCCCAAGTCACCATTCTTTAGGTTTCCCAACTAGAATTCCGTATGCATTTTTCATCATGTAAAAGCTCATTGCGTTTTTTTCCCCATCTTACTGTTACTTTACTTTTTAGGTCCAGACACATTCAAGTTGTGTTCTTAGGATAACAGACCAAGATCTTCACGCACATATGGAGCATCAGATAAAATTGTAGGGAGTTTCTGGTTTTTTAATTGGGAAAAAGAGATTCTGAACTGAATGGTAGTGAGCATTCCATGAATTTAATCTGCTCTTAATGCCTTCTTGAATGTAATTTTGATTTGCTACTGTCATTGTGAAATATTACAACTTGCCATATTGACCTACCTTCAGCTAGACATGAACATACACATAACTTTCATTTGCATTTACTTGTGGATATCTGTAAGGTCAAACATCTGATAAGAGCGTCTTTGTTTTTGGTATTTATGTCAGATCAGAAGCTGCTGTTTTTGCAAATTATAATTAATCTGAAAACAAGGAATATTGATATAAAGGGCCTTACAAAACAGTAAGAACACTGAAATTGAATGTATTTCTACTGTAATTTGTTGTCATAAATATTTGACATTTCTAGGCCATGTACCTTAAATGTCAATAAGATTGTTTAGTGTACTTATTTTGCTGTATTTGAATTTTTGAGGATGAACTGTTCTATACCATGCTCAATAAATATGCACACCATGTACAACTTGTGTTCACTGTATTAAAGAATAAAACTCAGAAAAACTGCCCAAAAACCATTATACATAATAAAGCAGGATACAGTTTCTGCTTGAGCTTGTGTGTGTGCGCATGCATGCGCACGCTGTCATTCTCACTGTTTCCATGAAAATTTGTAGTATTGACATATTTGGGTGGCAGATGTAACTCAGTTCATTAGTGGAGAAAGGAGGGCAGGAGAGAAAGGAAGAAAGGGGGTGAAGATGATAATGTGGTGTTGATGTATAATTCTGCATCAGTTGAATGCAGAATTTCCCAGAATTTTATGGAATCCAGAGGTTTATTTTGTGTTCACAAGAGTTCACCACTGTTCTGTGTCCTCACCGAGATAAATCTAGTCTACATTCTCCCATCTGGTACTTTAAGATCCATTTTAATATTACCTCCTATGTATGCTTAGGCCTTCCAAGTGGTGTGTTTCCATAAGTTTTCCTACCAAAACTCTCATGCATTTCTCTTTTCTCCGATGCATGCTACATGCCCCAGCCATCTCATCCTTTGTAACATTCTCATAATATTTGGCAAGGAATAACAATTATAATGTTCCTCATACAGTTTTCTCCAGTCTCTTTAATACTTCTTCCCTGTTTGGTCCCAGTGTTCTGCCCAGCACCCTCTTTTCCCTGAAATGCGAGACCAAGTTTCAGACACATGCAAACAGGCAGAATTATATTATTGCATATTTTAATATTTCTGTTTTTAGATAGACAGGGAGACATCAAATTCTGAATGGAATGGTAGCAGGCACTCTCCACATTTAATCTCTTACCTTCTTCATAAATGTAATATCAATTTGTTAGTATTGTTCCCATATATTTAAACTCTCACGCATTTTCAAAGACACTGTACAATAAATTAACATCATCACATAAATCAGAAGCTGATGTGCCACTCCGTTTCAGCCTTACTTGGCCCTGTTGGACATTTCTAATGGTGTACCATACAGCAAAGCTCAAAAGCCATATCAAAGAATCTTCTTGTGTCAGACTATTTTGAATAATACATGTATCAAAGAAATTTTTACTTACACTGACTTCATTACAGCTTTTACTGTAACACATTTTAATTACCTTAAGTAGTTTCACGTGTGTACCAAACCTAGTGAAAATACTATACAATATTCCTCTCCTATCTGATTCATAGGCTCCTCTGAAGTCTGTAAATAGCTAACATGCTGTCCCATTATACTCCCACGTCTTCTCCAGTATCCGGCATATGCAGAATATCTGATCAGTAGTTTTTCTGATGCTCAGAATTCACAATGACAGCCCCCAATAATTTAATCTACATAAGGAGTTCACCTTGAGAGAAAAATGTCAGATAAAATTTTGTATGAAGGTGATATGCCTTGATAATTACTACACTTTTATTACCCTTATTGTAACATTAAGATTCTTTCCACTACTGAATTATTCCTTATTCTAAATAAAATTCATGAGATTATGAATTTCAGAACATACTATTTCACCTCTTGATTCAATCTGTTCTGCCAGAATTTCGTAAGTGCCTGGTGATTTGTTGCCCCCCCCCTCCAATGCGGCAGCCTAGTTGGTCGAGGTACTATGCTACAAGCCAGAAGGTCGCAGGTTCAAGTCCTGATGAGGTCATTGGCTTTTCTTCAATTGACATAATCCTTCCAGCTGCACTATGGACCTGGGGTTGACTCAGCCTCTATCAGAAATGAGTACCAGGAATATTCTTGGGGGTATAGGGCAGCCGGCGCATAGGGCTGACAACCTTGCCGCCATCTATGAGCCGATTGTCTAGAAAATGTGGAACCTCAACATCTCACAACCCTATGGGCTTCCACAGCCTGTTACAGGGATACCTCTACTTTACTGATGATTTATACCTTTCACCTTCTCAACGGTATGGTGTAACATTTTTTTAACATGCAGATTTCCTGAAGTGAGTATTTGTTAGCCTCTTTCCCAACACCCAAGTTGGAGGATCACCCCTTGTTGGCTGTCTGCAATTGCTTACTGATTACATTCACAGCTACCTTTCATATCTGGAAGCCATTTCCTCCATCCACAACCTGAGTACACCCCATGCCATGGTGAGAAGGGGCCCACTTTAACATGGAGCAGCAGAACTACAGATTTAATCAAATTACCTCCTTTAAATACAGTGCATAACCTCTGACCACCCTTTTGACTAGAACACTATTGATTAAATTACTGAAAGTAATGTTGAAATAATACATAAAATTTGGCCATGACGACTTCCACATCCTTTCAGTCATCAATCACTAATCATTCTACCAGCTAATGCTATATTCTCTCAACTACTGACAGTGTTATTAAATAAACCATAAATAAGGAAACAGTGAAAGTCACACTGAAGTGTGTGTTTCAGGATTAGGCTTACAGCGAGATTTTTTTATATGGTTAACCATCTTGTCTTTACGACTGAATCTTCTGGCACAATTTGGACACTGGTGTGGTGTTTCTCCTGAGTGTATCTTTTGATGACGAAGTAAGTTACTGGCATGACTGAAGCGCTTATCACACTGGGGGCAAGGATATGGACGTTCACCTGTGTGCCTTCGCCTGTGTTTGTTTAAATCACCTGTATGATTGAACACTTTACCACAAAATTCACAAGATATTATTTTTTTTGTTTGACGTGTTGGTGTCTCTCTTTCAGCTGTTGCTTCTAAATAGCCAGTTTTAGTTTCATCAAATGTAACATGACTAGAACCACTACAAGAAGCATCACTAACAGCCTTGTTCTTGTCAACAACTTCTGCTAACAGTGACAATCCTCCATATTGAGAAACACATTGTTCACAGTGGCACTGTTTTGAGTGATCTGGTTCACATTCTGAGGGAGAAGAAAGATCCTGATGTGCATCACAACCTTGTTCCTCCTGTTGAGTAACTGTTAACTGTTTTGCATGACTGTATTCCATCTCCACCTGCAATAAATGTAATTTTTAATTTAATCCTTATGTATGGGTATAATATCATTCTCAGAATAAACAGTGATTATTTTCCTGAACCACATTTATGAATTACTCTTTCTAACAAAGAGGCAGCATGTGTCTTATGAGATAAGAAGTGAATTTTTAAATATTGTTTAGAAAAGTGACATGCGTCAAGGGATTAAGAATGATTGACTATATGATAAGATCAAATGGTTAAAAAAGTACTAGAACGAACTATATAATACAACAAAGCCTATGTAAAGATGTACTACCCTCCACACATTATGTATGTCACATAAATTTGTCTTACCTATCGCAGAATTCTTCATCTGAGGAGAAGCCCTAAAATTAAATTTCATGCTTGGGGCTGCTAAATGAAACCAAAGTCTAACCTAACCTCACACAGATGGCTGATGTTAATCACATTAAACCAGTTTATTTTCACATCACCGAGGTCTTTTGTATAATATGAAGATTTGTGTCTGAACTCCATTTATACAATGAGGAAGAAAAGTGTATCTTCACAGTATCATGAGCAATTGTGTTAGACGAAGTACAGTGATTATGCTGGATTATTTTAATTAAAATCGAAATTTAATCAAACATCATAAATGCATTTATTTAGTCACAGAGGGTTAATAAAACTAATCCATACAGCTACTGATATTAAAAATTTAATGGCAATTACCTCTGTATGTTTCCAATTCACTGGAACCTGCTGGGTGAATATTTTTCTTTGAAATACATTTTGCCCTCTTATGCGTTCTTGCATTAATTCAAAGCAAACTTCAAGTTTTGCAACACATTTCCTGCATATTACTTTAGGCAAATCATCGCTTTCCAGAACCTAGTACGAAGCAGGTTTAATTAACAACACAGAAACCACAATTTAAGCCAAATATTCCAGCATTCAAATTTGCCGCTAAACAGAATTAAACGGATTCAAATATACAGAAGTATCCCGTTACTTACAATTATTTGGAGACAGAATCTCAGCTTCAACATCAGTTTCCGGAATAATCCTTCTTCCCCGAACATAGAAATCAAAGCATTGCACTTCTGAGCACATATACGACAGCACTGCCTCTCGTCCCTGCTCATGTTGAAAGCCGAATACGTGCTACTACACGGCCATTCATACACTTTTACTACGACCTGGAATTTACTACCAACATATAAAATGTGAATTCCTCTATATCTAAAATAATGAAAGCTGAATATCTGAAAAACGTTAGCGCTATTTTAACACTGCTTCGTAGTTCTCATAAAACTATGTTACATTTGTGTAACGTAAATGCAAACATAACTATCTTTTCCACTCCATTTAGAAGAATAATTGTAATAAGGACAATTGCTAAAGATTGAATAATGTTGGCAATACATACGTCATGATTTCCACTTACACTTCAATCGAACGGAATTCCCCTCGGGAGTTCCCTATGGATTTCCCTGAACACCGGCTCCCAAGATAAACGGGAAACATACAGATGTCATTACATAACATAACTGCTGCAGCATAATTTCCTCTACAATCAATAGTGAGTGACTCATTATGGAAACGGGTACTTGACCTCATTCGTTCAACGTCGTGCATTGTAAAATAACATCCACGAATCAGTTTCTGAAAGTCGGGGTTAAATATGACAAACGGGGAAAAAGAAAGCAACTCAGTGCTTAAACATACAAATTTTACCGTATGCCTTTTCCTTCTAATGGTTAGAAGTGACGACTTCCTATTATTCTTATATGAACCTTGCTCTTTCGAGCATACTCGTATTTCCTCCACTCCATAAAATGTCTCTATCATCATTGGCAAAACAGACCTTTTTGAGCCGTAGCCGTCCACAGAAAGTCCTGCCAAACTAGTCTGTTCCGTCGTAAATTAGACCATCCGGTTTTCACTTCTTTGGATTTCGCAACAGTATTTTTTTTTTACAGAACAAGGTCGTCAGCCGTATGTCACACGCCAAATCAAGGGAACCAGGTCTCTGTACTTATGCCACCCCGCCCAGTGACAGGGTGGCTAAGTTATACCCCCAGGCACCGGGTTTCCTTTTCGTCGCCTTCTACAACTTGCAGGGCTGTATTGGACGTATTCTATCCCTCTCCCACACGGGACAATGTACGCATCTAGGAAACAAAAATTCAGGGATTTCTATATTAACAAATGTCCAATAATACATAAGTTTGTAAGAAGCGAGGTCTTTGTGCGCAATTATATTTTATGTTATCCTACAATTCTCCTCATTGATACAGCAAGTTGGAGAGAACATGGGAAAGATCGACTTTTGTTACTGCTGTTGCTCTTTTCTTTCACAAGCTTGTTCCTGGAGAATGTTGGCCTCAATGTTCGATTTCGACAGAGGAGCTGCCGACTTTCGTAAAATATGTGTAAGACAACGTTATCTTCTGAGCTTAAGTTAGAGATTAAATATGTTTTTCTCCAGTCCTTATTTCGAAGAAAAATGTGAAGCAAGGCAACTGTTGTGTATATAATAGTAAACAAAGAGTGCACTAATTTTTATTTGACTATTTAATGATCCTGTCAATACCAAGTCTGTGTGGCTTCGGACGACTGATGCCCGATGAACCGCAAGGAAGATAACGTGAACTAATTGAGGTATTGTGCCAGCGTTATCGGCGAGGGACTGAGAGAAAACAACGAAAAACGTCAAACAGGATTTCCGGTGTCCCGGAAGAGCTTCGAACTGAACATCTCCAAAATACAAGTTTAGAGTGCTACCATTAGACAGACTTGTTCGATTGTGCTTCAAATTAATGTACATATTCAAGAGATATATCATACCTTAGGGCTAAAAATTATTATATTCATGAATAGCTTTCGTGAAAGGGGTTATAGTTTTCCAGATCTCATGAAGAGGTGGAAGAAGAAACAATATTTCTGTGATTCGCGGTAGGCATTCATTACGATTAATAATACCCACAAGGAAAGAAAACCCATGAAGTGAAATTGCTCACTTTCTCCATTACCCGTATGCAGATGGAAATTTTGTTGTAAGATGTACAAAAATATTCACAATGCTGTACCAAAAGGGACAAAAGATAATGCTGTGACTTATTTTGTACGAATATACTTAGAAAAAGTTGCTCGAATATGTAGGCCCTATTTTAACTAGTAAATCTAGTTCATAATAGTAATAAAATAACTCAATGAAGAAGAGTCCGTGAGAAGCTAATCAAGTTCAGCTGCTATAAAATTCCCCACTTTTTATGGAAACAGAAGCTTAATTGCAATGTTTATAACGTACTCAACACTGGCCCACATAGTGAGCCAAATAAATCACGCCCACCCACGAGATATTTAAAAAAATTATCTTTCCCAAGTGGTACTTTATTTTCAGAATTTTTGCACATAATTAAGAATGCATCTATCTTCTGCCCCACGAGTTCTACATAATCATTCACCCCATACTTCTTAATCTTACCACTTAATATATTATGCCTATAATGTGAACGATACAAATTATGAAGCTCCTCATTGTGTGTGTGTGTGTGTGTTTTTTTTTTTTTTTTTNCATTTATTATGTTAATCTTTATGCTATTGTTGCCAAATATTACCATATTTTAGAAGCATTTGTTAGCTATATTTAGTTATGTTCTGGTCTGTATTCTGATGACATGGTGCACTAAAACTGAAAAATATACGCCTGTATGTAATGACATCAAGTGATCTGAAGGCGAGAATAGAAGCAAATAACAGATCGTGTGTACCTCAGACAATGGGCAATGTCCAATATTGTAATGTACGGTGGGTACGATGTTCAGTGCCTGAAGTTCACAGTTACTTTACTTTATGACACTATGAGAACTGAAGATGATCATGAACGGTAAGTAGTTGAAACATTTGCAAACACTGGCCAATGTAGATAACAACAGCTTAGCGAAACACGGAAAATAACCTAATGAAGGCCAACAGGCTGCAATAGGTTGCCAAATAGGAAATTGTATAATTTAATTCAGTTATATAAAATTGTAGGCAGTGCTATAGTTCAGAAGGTTAGTCGCCGTCTTCCCATCATGGCGGCCCCTGTTCGATCTCGGGCCATGACGTGTGGGATTCGTGGTGGATAAATGAGATTGGAAATGGTTTTCTCCGAGTACATCTGTTTTCTCTGACAGTTTGCATTCCACCAACTGTTCCAAATTCACCAATCATCCTATCATCGGCGCTGTATATGGTCGTGAAGCTCTTAGCGCCCCTCTTCCCTTTGCCTGTATACCCCTCCATTCTTCGACTGAGAGTCAGTAAGCTCCAGTTGGGTTTGCTTACAATATTTAATCTTTGTGATATGATGGAGAGGTATGGTTGTTAGTAACTGGCTGTGGTTGTGGTAGGGCTGAGATTTCTTCCTCAGGACGTTTGGAGGGGCCTCATCTTAAGTTGGGGAGAGACGAACTCGGTGCTATCACAGTCAACAATGTAAACACTAGTAATATATTTATTGATATGATAGTAGAAGCTTTTACGAACACACGTGTAAAACCATTTGCTATGAATACGTATTTCACTTCACTTAACATAGTTACCTGAACTGTTATGTATAATATTTTGTACAGATGTACAGATGATTTAGACCTTGTATAGATGAACCGCATTGACACAGTTTTTGCGGCCGAATAGTTTAAGAGCTGACAGACAACAGACTCCATAGACTGATCTCTCTCAGAACTCTGAGGTCCTCTGTCCATCGGTTCCTCTGCTATGACACTCCCCTAAATTCTACAGAGTGGGCATATTTGAAAAATGTGAGTTTACTACAATTCCTTAATCTCCAAAGAGTTAAATGCAGTATGAGACTTCGGCCCTTAAAGCCCTAACAGCGCTCCTGAGAGCTGGGTGGTGGATACTGCTCTTAGCGCGGGTCTCCAGCACGCCTCTTTTAAGTTTACTAGGTTGCCGTTGTCGCCCTTCAGATTTCGAGAAAACAGCAAGACTGATAAGTCGTTTCCTAAGAGCAGGAATGTGACTAGGTCCCGCTATCTTTGTCTATTATCTGTTACTGGTAACTAAAATCTCTGTATTAATAATGATAATTATTCCTGAATCTATTGCACGGTGGCGGTGTGGTTACAAAGAAACTAACTTAAACAAGAAGTTCTGGGAAGAACTAATGGCCTATTTCCCTTCGACGCGACACCCACACAGGAAAAACATGCGGCAGTAAGTTTTGCTGTATATGAAACCTGTATATCCCAGAGAGTCAGAGTCAAAGTTACATTTGCGACTGGCAGTTTACCACCGATCAGTTCTTTCTGGCGCCAAACCCTTTGAGATTCACGACCAGCATTTTCTTTCAATTGAACACTTGTCGTCATAGTCCTTTTGTAACATCCTCTCTAACGAGAGGATGGATCTGTCGTTTACGATTGCTGCTGGCCCTCGCAAAAAGCAGTCATTCTCAATTCCGTGGAACTCATGACCACATTTTACTGTCCCAGATTCGAAACTCCCCCAACCTGAAGGGCCAGGTACCCGTATTTACGTGTATATCCCCCAGGAACAGGGTGGCCCAGTTATAACCCCAGGCACTGGGTTCCTGCATATACTCGTATATGTGAATATGTTTTCTATGCGGTTCTCGGAAGACAAGGAAAGTATGCTAGTAACGGTAACGGGGGGGGGAGAACAGACAGCAAGGCGATCTCATAGGTCTCATGCTTACACATGCAGACACACAGGGAACGTAGGCTAGCAACTGGCCGTTGCGTAATAAGGATATCGGGGCGGGGGACACAGCATGGCGATCTCATAAGCAACATACCCACACACAGGGAAAGTAGGAGAGCAACGGGCCGTTGTCTAGCAACGATATCGAAGGGGAACACATACACACAGACACCAAGGGGATCTCACGAGCCTGCTAACAAAAATTATAGGGGGGATACACAGGTGGACAGAAAAGAAAGGATACATGATAGCCAGCAGCAGGGCTCTCTCTTAAGCCTGCTATCATATCTAGTAACCGAGAATACACAACATGGAGCTCAGACACAATATTTCACGTAAATCATACTTAGGGGAGCGGTCGTAACCTTTTTCAGTTACTATCGCAACCTTCGCCTGGAGAGACTGACGACAACCACGTAAATCTCACATTAGTTGAGACGGGTGTCTGCAGAATACTTGCCTAGATGCATGGACAAAGTTCTGTGATGTGGTAAGGCTCGGTTGTATCCGGACCTGCGCGTTAGAGGGCTCGCTTCTACCTTCAGCCAGCTCAAATTTGCGGCTTATCTGTTATTGCGTTTGTCATGTACGTAGTATGAGAAGGTTTGGATGGCGTGAAAAAGAATATCTCGAGATTATGATTGATTTACAGGTTTTCAGTACCCGTGAATACGCAAACATAGTGTACGGGTATATGGGAAGGAACTGGAGGCATGTGGAATGAGTATATCTCGTGATTTTGACGGATTTATGTGCTATCGGTTATGACGATATTTATTAAAGCGTAATAGTTTATAAATACAATACCCACTGATAAAACTGTATAGGTAGTATCTCCAGAAATATAACGGTATGTGAACTAGGGGCCCTAATGTTTGCGGAACACGTTATACGTCTAATTTTGCAGAATCAACTACCAAACTGGTCCGCTGAACAATAGTTGATTTCGATTCCAAGGTAAGATAGTAAAGGCCAATGGCATATGAGAAACAGGATTTACCTGCCAGACTTTTTTCGAGGTTCTTTGGTATTTTGTTGTATCAATTTTTGAATACCCGCATATATACGTTTTGTCATCTCTTGCTGTAATTACATTGTACGTACCAAATAATGCTAACTAGACAGCTTTGCTCCGCCGGGAGGTTGCGACAGTGCGAAATAACACAAGTAAGAAATGATCTTACAGCGCTCTTCGTGGTACTTGTTTTTTTTTTAACGTTAAGTGCAGCAAGCGACCGGAAAATTCTGCGTCAGCTACGCTTGGAACAAAGCACACCTAAGTACGTCATGTAGTCTTAGTGACGTCACTGAAGACGCCCGTGACAAAGTGTCTGACGTCACACCTGTGGGAATTCCTGGCAATGTTAGACGAAGAAAGTGGCTGGTGTCTGCCAATGCAAAAGGTGGTTCCCCTGGCTGTTAGTACTGCTTCAGAAGTTTCTCGAAAAGGTTCCACAGATGCAGATTTTGTGTATACTTCACAGTGTCGTTTCCCGGATGTTGCTTGTGAGTGTTGGAAAGAAAGAACACCAGTTCTACTCTCCGACCGTGGCTGTTCGGCGCTAAACTTGTATTTGGGAAGAATCCGAATAGGATAATGGATCAGAGATCGCTCAGTCGGTATAGTCACCAGATTACGTGCTGGACGACTGAGGAATCGGGGTTCAGTTCCCGGCAAGTTCAAGACAATTTTAGCTCCTCCACTGCACCCAGATCGGCTTTGAAGTCCGCCCAACCAACTTTTCAGTGGTCATGGGAACTGTTTCCTCGGAGTGACCTGGCCGAAGGGTGAAGCTGACCACACTTCCCTGAATGTAGTACCGAGGTTAAGAGTGCATGGAGTTATACCTCCACTTATTCAGACATCTTAATGGCGGGTGCTTAACTAAACAAAGGAACAGCTTTACCTAATACCCGAATCGAATTTCGACAACAAGGGAAGATAATAATTGATCAAATAATTGGTTTAACAGCGCGAAACCACCCAAACCGTCTTTAAAGATTCGTTTTTTTTAACTCATAGAAAATACTGGATCTCCACTATAAAACTAACAGGTTAAAGGTTTCTAGGGAAATAGTCGTTTTTTTACTGTGAGAATAATATAAAACGTGCATATTCACTTTGTGGGCAAGATGAAGAGAGTTATATAATATTATAGTATGCGGGCTCATGTAATAGTCACTTCCCATTGCAATAATTATTCACGACCATTAAACACGTTCAACAAATTAAACTGAAGCATAGAAATTATCATATACTCATATATTGCAGGGGGAATACATATAACGCTTTAGGGAGCGACAGGTTTCTCTTCAGGTAAATTACTGCTGGTCGTCCCCAGCACGCATTTTTCGTTCCGGGGCCGGCGGGAGTTAGGACCATTTTTTCTGTCTTACGACTCAGAGAGTCCTGCGACTACTCGGTCCTTAGTTACTTGGAGGCTGAATGTCATCTAGCTACTATGTAAAATTTCAGTTCTTACCTCACAGGAAACACTTATCTAAATCACGAAGATGAACCAGTTAATACTGTTTAGGGAAATAACCGCTGTTTGCTGGGAGAATCGTGCAAAACATACACATACATATACAATCTCTGGGCAGAGTGTAGAGTTTTAGTATGTTAAAACAGGTAGCACACTGAGCTTTAAAGGATTATGCGATGAATCGATTTTTTAATTAGATAACGGAACTTTCTTGACTGGACCTATAGGCTACGCGTAATGTGATGAAAGCAACGGCGATCAGCAGAGAAATCGCTTTTACCAGCCATGAAAACTCTGGGTCTTATATACACTATGGGGCCCATCTAATCGTTTCCACGATTGGGTCGTGAGTGTTGTTTGTGGAAACGTGGTTCACTGCATGAAAGTGAGGGTCACAGTGTATAGTGGGTTACACTATTTTACCAGTGAACATGCGTTGTTTTTTTTTTATTGCTAGTGGGTTGTACTGCGGCCACTTCTGGCTCATTGTAACAGCCCCAGATGACAGGTGAGGATGATTGTGGAGCAATTGGTGGAATGAAAAAATAAATTACATTTTTCTGATCACAGTGGCCGCGAAGTCTAAGGCATGCACTGTCTTCGCTTGCTCGAACGCTGGGATCGTGGGTTCGAATCCCACTCAAAGCATGGATATTTGTTTGTGCGTTTATTCTGTGTTTGTGTTGTCCTATATAGGTAGCGGCCTTGCGATGGGCTGATCACTCATCCAAGGAGCCTTACGAAACTGAAGTAGAAGATAGGGCCCAACAAAGGGCTATAGAGCCTTTGACGAGTTAAAGTACAATTGATCATGCCCTTAATTAAGCTCATCATGAGGATATACGAGTAAGTGGAGGTATGAATCCACATATTCTTATCCTTGGTACTAGATAAGAGTCGGTGGTCAGCTTCATGGCCAGACTGCTTTACCTCCCAGGGAATGGGACAAAGATACCCATTGGATAAGAGACTTGATGAGCTCCAGAGGCGGTCTGGAATGTCGTAAATCGAACCCTGATCCCACGGTCGTCCAGCCTATAGCCTAGTCACTATACCGAGTAATCTATCCTGAATGTTTTTCTGTGATAACTTGTTTGTACCTTATTTTAAGATGCAGTAACTGTCTCAGACCCCATGGTATATAGTGCCAAAAGCTATGATTCGCGAGTAATAATTTGGAAAGGATCTGGATGAAAGAGATTGTGTCCCAATTCAGGTACTTTCCCAGAATTTGCCTGGAGAAACTTAGGGAAATTACTATAACCTCAGTCAGGATTGCCACTGTCCGTCCGAAATTCAAACCGATCACTTTATCGAATCAGTTTCAATTAGTTTTGTACATGTATATTACCGTCTTAATCACAACGTTTATTTCCTGTCTCATTCACAACTTATCTTGCTACAACATGTTTCAGCTGTACATGTGAATCCTGCTAAAATTGTTTCACTGTATGTTCTATTTTGTGTCACACTCCTAAACATAATGTTAAATTTTTGGAATTATTTGTTCATAGAAATAATTACAAGTTGTAAAAATTTCATTGAAATATAGCCATTAAAATTTTGTTGCCTGCATTCGGTGCCATGGCGTTGATATTATTGTAATATGTAAAGAAACATATTGTGTTATATGTTACCTATTTTTGTTTTTACACATTTTCTTTCAATAGTTAATACACGTATTATAGTTGTGTGCATAGTTGTCTGTGCAGTGTTTATACTTGTATTTTATCTGTAATATGTGTTACATGGTAGTATTCAGTTCATTCATGCAGCTGAGCTCTTCTTGAGAAACCACCAATTATGCAGCTACAAAAGAGCTTCCCAGCATATTGTGACCGAAAGGTTCATTACCCTATTCACAAGAGCCTTCCACTTGTCCCTGTCCTGAGCCAGATTGATCCACGCCATAGAATCCCATTCTGTCTCTCAATCAATTTTAATATTGTCCACTCACCCACATCTTGGTCTTTCCTTCTGGTTTTCCCACCAATATCCTATATGCATTCCTCTTCTCCCCCATCTGTGCTACATGCCCTGCCCATGTCATCCTCCTTGACTTGATCGTTCTAATTATACTTGGTGAAGATCACAAGTTACTAAGCACCTTATTATGCAGTTTTCTCCAACCTCCCGTCACTTCATCTCTCTTCGGTCCAAATATTCCAAAGAATCCATCCAAGTCCAAGGCTTTTTGTAATCTTTTGTAACGAGCATAATTTTTGCTGTGAGAAGTTGTTAGCTCCACACTCAACCCCAAAGCTGGAGAAACACCCCTTGTTGAATGTCAGCCATATCTGGAGGCTGTTTCCTCCATCCGCAACCTGAGGATGCGACATGCCATGGTGACACGGGACCCACCAAACATGGTATGCTGTAATTATATAGTATATATTTTTGTGTTATATATTTACTGTTTGTGTTATAAGAGTTCTGTTGTACTTACATGAGTTGCGGTGATGGCTGTATACGGCACAAATACGTTATTGTACGAGAATATGTGTATGAGACAGAAAATAAATGTTGCATTTAAGACTGTAATATATACATACGAAACTGTAATATTAATGTAACAGGATGCTTATGTACAACATTACAACTTATATCTACACCAGTTCTCGATTGCATGGTAAAGGTGTTGAAACGGTGCAAACATTCATCTTAACTATTGTCAGACTGCTGGAATCCTCTGGAGTACAGTATAAATCTGGTATATGAAGCAGATACTAAAGGGCTCTGATAATAGTGTACTCATATAATGCTCCGGATTACTATGTGTCAGTTTTTTTTTTTTTGAGGTTTGAGAGATCACTTTGCCATCTGTGTGTCTTTGTGCCCCTGTGACTGCGTTTCTGTGTATCCCACCTATTTTCTTTTTTTAATTTTCTATGTAGCCTGTGGAATATCAAAGGTTAATATACAATTATTTCTTCTCAGAACTTCTTGTTGTAAATGCAAAACTTACCTATAATGATATTAACTTTTGTAAAAAAAATGATTGGGGAACATTGGTTCTCAGGCTTAACATTGAAAATGTTGGTTGATTTCATCTAATTTGTAAGTACCTTCAGGCATGTTATCCACATTTAAAAATGTTGGATCTATCTCAATGTTGTAGCGTTTGTACAGAGGGGGTATGTGTCAAATGTTCCAACCATCATTTTTTAGGCAATGTTTCGGTAAACACCGCCTGAAAGCCGGAATATCAACAAACAAGCAGAAGTCCATTTGCTAGACAATGGCTTGCTACAACCCATTCTCATGTCAACAGAGATTTAGCAAAGGTTTTCGTGCATATGAGGAATCTTGTGATCACCAGGCGTTTCTGCTACAACAGATACAGGAAACCAATAGATGAACTGTTTGGTGTGGTGGATTATATTAGGTCCTCTTGAACTTATAAAAGAGAGTTTATTTGTGAATTCAATTTATTCATCCATAATAGAATTCAGAAGGCAGTTCAATAATTGAATATTCAGCTGTGAATTGTTAACTTCATACACTGCCAGCTTGCCTGTAATATTTCATCATCCACTAAACAGTGGAATTGAATTAGCCATATAGCTTGCATTCATTAACATATTTCACTTGCAATACGTCCAGATTCTTCTGCAGACTTCGCTGTGCACATTTCCATAGTAACGGAGTCAACAATAGAACTTCGGTTACTTAGCAGCAAAGCTACCAATAATTACAAATTATTACATTTTCTGTTACTGTTTCATTCCTTTTGCATCCTCAAATTATAACGTTTTGAACGTAAACAAGCAAGTTCCAGTCTGTGTTCCCACCGGAATGGATGTACACATGCAAAATCAGGCACCAGTCAAACAATAAATACTAAATAATACTGCAGTAATACCACAGGTCTCCAAGCATTTAACCATTCCGTACGTGTACAAGGCAAGAATAATAGTGGTATATGTCCGCTGGAATTATAACAATATTATTGCAACAACAGACTTCATACTATGAAATATTACATGAATAGGTTTTAACAATATTTAATTGTATAACTTACATTTTTATAATAATTTTATTGTATTTTTATACTTTGTGTTATTATAGTGTAACATTTGTCAAGTATCCAGCACTATTGTACCATCATATTGAAATGCAGTTCAATAGTTTGTGAGTGTAACAACTATGTATTTGCCTGATGATGGCTTTGAAAGCTGAAACATGTATCTAAGGTAATATTGATCTCAATTGTCTCATTGTTGTGTTGGGATGGATTCTAATAAAGATTTTTGTAAACAGGCTTCCTGTCATCCATGTCCAGTACCAATCTTCACTTGCCTTTCTGATGGATCCTGTAAGTGAAAACAAATTATGTATCTGTATCGTTAATAAAGAATTGATCGTTCCGAGATCTGAGGCTGTCATAACAGTAAATATGAAAATAACTATCTTTTGGGTTGTTGTGACACCATGCAGTCTGGTAGAAATGCAACATCATTTTCCAGGAACTTGTTGCCTCCAATTTGTAGACTGGGTTAATAATGCTCTGCTTACTAAAGGCAGTAGGCTGCTTTGGTGCCCTAACTTCAGTACCCCCCAAAATATTGGTAAGTTTCTGCCTTGAAAATGGAGGCAGTAGTTCCTTCTGTAATGTTAGTATTTTTCTGTTGGACTAGGCAGTGTCACATCCCAGAAAATACATCTTTACTGCTGTCAATTTCCCACTGACAACACAACATGCCAAGGCTCTTCTTAAGAAAAGGAGAAAGACTAGTACAACAGTACAGACACTCGGTTCACACAAGGGCGTGTACAGGAATGAAAACACGGTCATAACTCCATAACCATCCAAAATCGGACACATGTTTATATGAACTTTTTTGATCACAAAGACCTAGGAAATCACCTCCTCTAGTTATGCCCTAAAGTCGTGAAACATCCTGTGTATATATATATATATATATATATATATACATACA